>NW_026042458.1:0-269130 GCF_023856365.1 Brienomyrus brachyistius
ATCTTGAGCAGCACCGGCTGTCATTTAGCACAAAAGATGCCTGTTCAGTTTTCCATCTGAACAAGGGCCCTCTGGACCCAGGTGTGCACTACATGAGCACTTTGTTCCTGACTCCTTATCAGCGTTTACATTTACACTCTCAGCCAGTCTTTAATCTGCAAAGTTACGCTTGGTGAGATTTATACAGACACGAGTAAAGAGGATTTTTTCACTTTTCCCAAATTCCCTCTAAGTCTGTATTTTCACCTCTTGAATGCTGGGATTTGTAGGCCCAGCTCTTCACCATGTATAACAACATCACCCTCAACGCTAGAGAAACCAAGGAGCTGATCCTGGACTTTCGCAAACGGATGACTCCCCAAAGTCCTATCTACATCGCAGAGGATGCTGTAGAGGCTTCAACAGCTTCCAGTTCCTCGGGCACACAGCTTCTGGCGGTCAAAGGCATCGTCTTCAGGTGCTGCCTCAGAAAAGCAAGCAGCACCTTGAGAGACTCTAGCCACCCAGCACTGTCACTTTTCACCTTCCATCCATCCATCTGCACAAGCATTTCCAGATTTAGAGACAAGTTTCCTCCCCATTGCTGTTAACCAGCCAGTGACGCTGACATTTCCTCACACTGCCACTGTTACCTCATTCTGTACTGTTACTGTGTCTGTCTATGCTGGTGCCATTACTTTAATTTTATTTATATAGTATTATCACTGGTTATACTGTTGAGGTGCAACTACAGACAATTTTTCTTTGAATTAATCTAGCGACTATTTTCCCAAGCTGTTGATTCATCAAAACTATTATTTTTCCTCCAGAAAATCAGATTGACCGTTTAAGTTAATATTATTTTAAGAACAACACAAACTACGTCATTGCGGGGTTTTAGATAATGGACACTATACAGATATTTTTTTCGCCCACCATTCAATAAGCAGATAAGTAACTTGTCTAAAATATTTAGATTTGTATTGTGATCCCCAAAAGTTAGTAATCTGTATAAAATCAGTGTATTTTTGTTTTTTAAATTTGATTCTGTAAATCAATGTACACTGAACAAAAATATAAACGCAACACTTTTGTTTTTGCTCCCATTTTTCATGAGATGGACTTAAAGATCTACAATTCATTCCAGATACACAATATTACCATTTCTCTCAAACATTTCTCACAAATCAGTCTAAATGTGTGATAGTGAGCACTTCTGCTTTGCTGAGATAATCCATCCCACCTCACAGGTGTGCCACATCAAGATGCTGATCTGACATCATGGGTAGTGCACAGGTGTACCTTATACTGCCCACAATAAAAGGCCACCCTGGAATGTGCAGTTTTGTCTCACAGCAAAATGCCACAGATGCCACAAGCATTGAGGGAGCGTGCAATTGGCATGCTGACAGCAGGAATGTCAACCAGATCTGTTGCTCGTGCATTGAATGTTCATTTCTCAACCATAAGCCGTCTCCAAAGGCGTTTCAGAGAATATGGCAGTACATCCAACCGGCCTCACAACCGCAGACCACGTGTAACCACACCAGCCCAGGACCTCCACATCCAGCAGGTTCACCTCCAAGATCGTCTGAGACCAGCCACTCAGACAGATAATGCACGGCCCCATGTTGCAAGGATCTGTACACAGTTCTTGGAAGCTGAAAATGTCCCAGTTCTTGCATGGCCAGCATACTCACCGGACATGTCACCCGTTGAGCATGTTTGGGATGTGCTTGACCGGCGTATACGACAGCGTGTACCAGTTCCCACTAATATCCAACAACTTCGCACAGCCATTGAAGAGGAGTGGACCAACATTCCACAGGCCACAATTGACAATCTGATAAACTCTATGCGAAGAAGATGTGTTGCATTGCATGAGGCAAATGGTGGTCACACCAGATACTGACCGGTTCTGAGTCCCCAGACCCCCAATAAAGCAAAAAACTGCACATTCCAGGGTGGCCTTTTATTGTGGGCAGTATAAGGTACACCTGTGCACTACCCATGATGTCAGATCAGCATCTTGATGTGGCACACCTGTGAGGTGGGATGGATTATCTCAGCAAAGCAGAAGTGCTCACTATCACACATTTAGACTGATTTGTGAGAAATGTTTGAGAGAAATGGTAATATTGTGTATCTGGAATGAATTGTAGGTCTTTAAGTCCATCTCATGAAAAATGGGAGCAGAAACAAGAGTGTTGCGTTTATATTTTTGTTCAGTATAGAATAAGCCCAGATTTATGTTTATTCAGTGGAGATAAGTACAACCTCTAAAGATAGGCCTACACCCGTTTTGGCAGTGTCTCCGGATCCCATGACAAATAATGCCTTCAGTACATCCTCCTCAACCCACACTGAAAGCAGAAGTGCTATGGGCTTTGCAAACGGTTTGCCGACATCACTCCTATACGTCCAATGATGACATTCACACCGTCTCCAGGGTGATGTTCCCTGACTCGCAGGGTCACTTGTGGTAAAGATAAAACCGCTTTTCTTGCGCGATTTGGACTCGCTCCATATATTAAAAGGGAGCTTCGTTGTCATGTTTGACGTAAGTATGAACAGGACCATCAAAAGAAAACAACTGGATGTGCATGTCAGGTATTGGGTGAATTATGAGAATGGCTCTCGAGTGCAGTCCTGGTTCTGGGATCACAGTACATGAGCCACTCCACCGCTGAAGACTTACTGGAGAAGTTTAAGGTAAGCCATTCAATAACATTTAAACTCATTAACGAACCCATGATTTTTAAATATCCATGGTTTATCTTTACATGTGTTTAAATGGGAGAACCATATTTATTGGTAAGCATATTTTAAAGATTTTATTGCTGCTTCATGGCTTTTGCTGCAAAAAAAATAGTTCATTGAGGAAATAGAATGTTTAAGTGTTGTGTAGCAACATGTACAGCTGTTGTACAGGCAAAAACTCTGGCTCAGTCCAAAGGAGGTGGATATAGGAATGGCTGTCATCAAGGTGGGACTTCTGTGAATTCACTGGTATCTTTACATACAAATGTATCAAACAATTGTGAAGTAAAAAATATGTGAATAACATGGAGTTTGAGCTGGTTTGATATGTACAGCTGAGGTAGTGTTAACCTTGGGCTGAGTGTGCAGAAAGATTCTGGAAATTTGACAAACCATCTTTTTGTCAGAGACAGTCAGGAGCCAAAGGCAGTGGAAGTGACCTTGGTGTCCTTCAGATTAAAAAAAATTGCCAGATTGTGCTCTCAAAAATGTGCAAAAAGGCCTTGGATAAATGCCCTCTGAAGTACTCGATTGTACATGAGATGACGTGCTTGGACCCAAACAAAATGCACACCAGCCAGATAACTGTCATGCCCGGCTCGTCCGCTCCTCGTGTGTGCCACGCCCCCTAATTACCCACGTGTGATTTCCTGATCCTGCCCAGTCGTGTCTTGTTTCCTGCTGCCTTGTTCTGTGTATTTAAGTCCTGGTCTCCCCAGTTTGCTTTGTCTGTCATTAATGTCTGATGTTCGTAAGCGTGAGCTGTTTCCCGGTCCCTGTCCTCGTATTAAACTCCCGTTTGCCCCGTATTCCTGCTTCCTGCTTGCCTGCTTGCCCGCACGATCGCCGCTTCACCCGTACCCGATCGTGACAGAATGACAGACCACAAAAGGAAAGGCCCCCGGAGAAGGAGGAGAGGACCGGAGGAGACGATCCGCCTGGGAGCCTGTTCGCTCTCCCGGCTATGGATCACTTCGGAGGAGAATGAGAGGGAAGTACCCGCTCTACCTCCAGCCCGGAAGCTGACCACACACTACCCCGATCCCGTGTGGAAGTACTGGCTCTCCAGTGAGGATGAGGACGAGGAGCCCTTCCTCTACCCTTACCCGGAGCCGATCCTTTCACCGCCTGTTTCTCAGGACATCGCACCACCTCTCGCCGCCGCTGGGCGCCGGAGAAGGAGGAGGAGACCGGCGATTGCCTGTCCCGAGGAGCTCCCTCCGTTAACGCCCACGGACACACAGCTCTCTCCCCCTGCAGTAACCACCCCGGAGGCGCTGCCCGCGCCTCACTTAGGGAAGCCGGTGAACTGCGCCTCCCAGTTCTTTGCCCTCCAGGGGTTGTTCTGGAGGATCTGGGGGGAACTGGTCCCTCCAGTAAGTCCGGAGGTAGCGGGGCTAGCGGAGCGACTCCAGAGGAGCTTTGCAGCATTTACTCCCGCTTCCGACCCCGAGGAGCTGGTGAGTATGGCAGAGGACGTGCGGCAGCTCTTACTGCTCCAGAGGGCTGCAGTCCCCGCTCCCGTGCAGCCGCCATTGGCGGCGGACCCCGCTCCCGTGCAGCCGCCATTGCCGGCGGACCCCGCTCCCGTGCAGCCGCCATTGCCGGCGGACCCCGCTCCCGTGCAGCCGCCATTGCCGGCGGACCCCGCTCCCGTGCAGCCGCCGCCGCCTGCGCAGCCGCCTTCGCTGCCCCCACTGCAGCCACCTGCAGCTCCAGGGCAGGCGCCCCCACTGCAGCCACCTGCAGCTTCAGGGCAGGCGCCCCCACTGCAGCCACCTGCAGCTCCAGGGCAGGCGCCCCCACTGCAGCCACCTGCAGCTCCAGGGCAGGCGCCCCCACTGCAGCCAGCTCCTGTTCCTGACCGCGTTCCTGTTCCTGACCGCGTTCCAGTTCCTGACCGCGCTCCAGTTCCTGCAGAGGCGCCCCCTCTGCAGCCGCCTGCTGCAGCTCCCGGGCAGGCGCCCCCTCTGCAGCCGCCTGCTGCAGCTCCCGGGCAGGCGCCCCCTCTGCAGCCGCCTGCTGCAGCTCCCGGGCAGGCGCCCCCTCTGCAGCCGCCTGCTGCAGCTCCCGGGCAGGCGCCCCCTCTGCAGCCAGCTCCTGTTCCTGACCGCGCTCCAGTTCCTGACCGCGCTCCAGTTCCTGCAGAGGCGCCCCCTCTGCAGCCGCCTGCTGCAGCTCCCGGGCCGGCGCCCCCACTGCAGCCACCTCCAGTTCCTGACCGTGCTGCAGCTCCCGGGCAGGCGCCCCCACTGCAGCCACCTCCAGTTCCTGACCGCGCTCCAGTTCCTGACCGCGCTCCAGTTCCTGACCGCGCTCCAGTTCCTGACCGCGCTCCAGTTCCTGCAGAGGCGCCCCCTCTGCAGCCGCCTGCTGCAGCTCCAGGGCAGGCGCCCCCTCTGCAGCCGCCTGCTGCAGCTCCAGGGCAGGCGCCCCCACTGCAGCCGCCTGCTGCAGCTCCAGGGCAGGCGCCCCCTGACCGCGCTCCAAGTCCTGACCGCGCTCCAGCGGCTCCCGGGCCAGCTGACCGCGCTCCAGTCCCTGACCGCGCTCCAGTCCCTGACCGCGCTCCAGAGGCGCCCCCTCCGCCTGCAGCAGCTCCAGCTCCTGTCCCTTCTCCTCCAGTGACTTTGTCTCTCTCACCCCGGCGAATTCGACCCCGACCTGGGGTCTGTGTCCCGTAAAGGGAGGGGACACAGACGCAGGGCTGGGGTCCCGCCCGCCCTGCCCCCTGGCTCGCCCTGCCTCGCCTGCGCTGGGGCTCGGTTGGCGCCTGCGGGTCCCTCTCCGGTGCCTCGTCGCCCTGCCTCGCTCCCCTCTCCGGGTCCTGGTCGGTCGCCTGCGGGGCCCCTACCTCCGGCCCTCCCCCGGACATCGCCGCCTGCTGCGGCTCCCCCCTCCTCCGTGCCTTCGCCCTGGCCCCTTCCAGCTCCCTCGTCCCCTTCCCTGGTGCTCCCTCCTGCTCCCTCCCTGGCCCCTCCGCGGGTCCCTCGCCCTGTCTCCTCTGCCCCTTCTCGGTCCCCTCCGGCTCCGGCCTCCCGGCCGCCTGCGGCCCCTCCGGCTGCCGCCCGTCGCCCGCTGGGGCTCCCACGGGCTCCCCTTTGTTCCCCCGCCTTCTCTCCCTTCTCTCCTGCCCTGGTCCCTCCTTTGTTTGCTCCTCCTCCTGTCTTTCCTCCTTTCTCCATTCCTGGTTTCCCGTCGTTCCCTCCCGTCACTCCCGCTCCTTGTGTTCCGCCTGTTCCCTCTGTTTCTCCCTTCCTGATCTGTCTGTCTGCCTTCCCATCCCTTTGTCAGCTCTTGTCGCACGTCTTGTCCCTGGCTTTGTTTTGTGCTTCGGTCCTGTTTCCCGTCGTGCGTAAATTCTGTTCTTGTTTTCCAGGTCCTGTTCTGCCTCGTCCCGTCCGTCGCCCCCTTCCTTGGCGCGCCCGGTGTAGCGCGCCTTTGGGGGGGGGTTCTGTCATGCCCGGCTCGTCCGCTCCTCGTGTGTGCCACGCCCCCTAATTACCCACGTGTGATTTCCTGATCCTGCCCAGTCGTGTCTTGTTTCCTGCTGCCTTGTTCTGTGTATTTAAGTCCTGGTCTCCCCAGTTTGCTTTGTCTGTCATTAATGTCTGATGTTCGTAAGCGTGAGCTGTTTCCCGGTCCCTGTCCTCGTATTAAACTCCCGTTTGCCCCGTATTCCTGCTTCCTGCTTGCCTGCTTGCCCGCACGATCGCCGCTTCACCCGTACCCGATCGTGACAATAACTGCCAGCAGAAAAGGAGAAATCTCATGCAGAAGTTTGCGCAGGAGAATCGGTTGGCAGGCAGGATATCTGCTGGTAAATCATAGGATAAGAATAGGATAGTTCAGAATATTATTTTTAAATTATGCTTTTCTTTTTTCACATCTAACTGAATCAGGGACGGATTACAAACCGGGTTAGCGGGGCCGCTGCCCAGGGGCCCTTGGGGTGCAGGGGGCCCGTGGGCCCCAAGCCCAAAACAATTTGCAACGCTTATCAGCAATGTATTTTCGTTTGTCTATTTTAGAGGGCCTACATTCTTTGATCCTCTGCCTACAAGGTCCCCTGACCCTATAGGGAGGGTGTTTGGCTGCCAAGGGCCCTTGACTTGTGGTGGTTGTGGTGGTGGTGCAGGTGGTGGTGGTGGGGGGGGGGCCTCGCGAACGTTTTACCCAGGGGCCCACACAACCCATAATCCGTCCCTGAACTGAATAGTGTTAACACGTAGATTTTAGCAGTATTTAGAAGACCGACTCTTGGTGTTTGAAAAGAAGCATCAGCCCAGTTATATTTTCTTTGATGAGCCTAGAGATATCTCAAGATTAAATTAAAATGATTGCACATTTATGGTATCATAGGAAAATTGGGTTATAAATCACTTTCCTATTCTACATGTGATTCTGTGTATTGACATTGTTGATCTGCATCTAATCTACTGTAATTAATGTAATTACAGGTGATGCAATATCCCAGCAGTCTGATAATCACCTGCACAATGAGGCAAAAGGCTTGGATTTTATATCCTTCATTCCTTCAGCACCATCCAAAGTTGATGTCTTTTTACATCAAAAAGTTAGTGGGCCTTATCCTGACCTCTGGATGTTCTGCAAGAACTTGCTGCTGCTGTCCTATGGGCAAGCCGAAGTGGAACGAATAGAGGTGGAGACCTGCAACTTATCAGAGGAAACAGTTGTTGCACAGAGGCTTATATGCGACCATGTCAGAGTGTGTGGGGGAGCAACCAAAGCGCCTCTGACCAAAGGTGAAAGATGAGCGAAAAGCAAAAAAGAAAACTTGAGGAACTCAAGAGGAAGAGAGTCTCACTGGAAAGTGTATGTGAGAGTTTACAAAAGGATGCTGAGCACATGGCAGAGGAAGCAGAGAGTGCTGCTGGAACCAAAAGGGCAACATTACTTACCAAGTCCAATACTCTGAGCCGACGAGCGAAGGAGGAGAAAGAGCAGTTGGTGGTCTTAAATGCAGATACTGAAGAATAGGCTACTGAACTGTGACTCCTAACACATCAAGAGTGAATCGGTGGAAACAAAAATATTTAGGTTCTTTGCATTTTTGGAGTATTTTACTTTCTGTGCCTGTTTGTACATTGTTCACAGCCATAATACTTTATAATTACAAGGTAGTTTTATGTTAGAGCTCTTGCTCCAATAAATATGTGCCTTGTAATTAACTAAATTCTAGGCTATTCAGTTTTTTTTGCCCTCGTGATGGTCGTGGGTTGTGAAAAAAGCCTTCTTCTTAGGGGTACCGCTGGGGCCAGCCGGGCGTATGTCGTGGCTTCAGTGAGTACTTATGTTTGTCATGCTGCCTGTGTACTTTATAGCGGCACAACATATTTCTGCAAATTGCATGCGTCAAATTGTCTGTCTCTCTTAAAAAATATGAAGTGTCACCAAAATTTTAAACGGGGAATCAATCTCAATGAAAAATATTCGTCAAGTAACGTTTCTAAAATAATATAGACATACTAATAATTATATATTAATAAATCGGATGAACGATGCATCCCAAATTGTATCCGCTGCGCACTTCTTAATCAGGGCAATCGCATCGTGGAGGTTTCTGCAGACGCCCAAAAAGACTTACTTAAGAAAACTGTTGCATGATAATTTGTACCATTTTCAAGGGTGGGGGGCGTGCAGTAGATGCCCCCTTTATTTTTGTGCTTCTGCCGTTCAAACCGAGCAGCACTGAGTTTGTCATGGCACCTGACGCCAAATCTACTGCTTAGCTGCTACAGACAGAACTATCTTCAAATCACCACTAGGGGGTGTCAATGCTGCAGCTTCGTTCTATGGTTGATCTTTTTCAAAGACAGTTTTTTTTCTCTCTCTCCACATAATCAACTTAACTGATTAGCGTGCTTTCATAGTAATGGTTTTTAATCCGTGTTAATCTTCTGAACAATGACTAGTAAAGGTTCTATGAGGTTGTCCTACTTACTATGGATTTTAAGTTTTTTATCAAGGTGTTAAAACGTACCACAGTTGCCAGTCCTGTGTTTTATGTCTAGCAATTTGTACAGTTTCTTCAGTATAAACACATGCCATGATCTGTGAGAATCTCCTCCAGAACTCTGCATTTCCTCAAGATCTTTTTGTAATATTGCATCATGGCACTGCTCAGAACAACACAGATGGTGCATAACAACACAAGGGAGTACAAGACAACATGGTGCAGAAACAGTGCGATACAAAGCAGGACAAAACTGGATGATACGTGGTCAGTGGTGGATAAAGTGCAGGAACAGCTGTACAGTGCAGCTGCCGTGGAAATGACTATTACAGGGGATGCAAAAGCTGCAGGTTTGAATTGTTTGGCGAATGAAGCTGTTCATGAATCTGCTAGTCAGTGTTTGTGGATGGTGGTCAGAGTCCTGGATTATAGACTGAACCTTGTTACTGTGGCAGTTAAAGTACAGCTGGTCAATGGAGGGCAGTTCAGTGCGAATGATGTTCTTAACAGACTTCGCAATGTACTGCCTTCCTGTCATGTGGCTCCACCATACCATAGTACTACTGTAAGAACTAGGGATGTAACGATACATTCAACTCACCATTTGATACGATTCACGATTCTGAGTTCAATTTTCTCATTTTTTGCAGAATGAGCTGCAGACAAATATATTCAAAAATATTCTTATATTTATCTTTCTGAACTGTTGACACTGTTGTGAACAGTGCAACTGAATTTGAATAAAATACTGTTGAAAAAAATCCCAAATCAAAATAAGTAAATAAAAAAAAATAAATCAAATAAATAAGCTAAGGTTTGCATGTGCAGCTTTTTAGCGTGCTTTGCCCTTTTAATAATCTTCACTCAGCTCACGGTGGTGCCAGTGGACCTGTTTGTGTATGTTATCAGTCTATTACAATGTTTGCATGCAGTTTATGTCTTGTCTGTGCTTTTCTCGCTGTTTCCTCCTCGTTTGTGATTACCGGAAAGCTAATATGCTGCCACACCGCCAATTGAAGATCGGGCGGTGCGTCCATCCATCCATTTTCTGAAACCACTTAATCCCAACTGGGATCGCGGGGGAGACCGGAGCCTATCCCGGGAACAAGGGGCGCAGACAGGAACCAAGCCCAGGCAGTCACCTACACACCGCAGGTCGCACACACTCACACAACTACAGGGCCAATTTAGACTCACCAGTCAACCTATCCTGCATGCTTTTGGACCGTGGGAGGAACCTGGAGTCCCCGGCGAAAACGGGGAGAGCATGCGAACTCCACACAGAAAGGGCCCTGGACCGAAGCCAGCACTAACCACTGTGCCGTCCTCAGTTTCAAATTCATTCATCATCTCGCGTTCGCTCAAAACCAAAAACTGACGTACGATGTCGACGTGATACGCAGTGACATCTGACGTCAAACTCACATTGTGAAATCAAATGTAATATTACACCAGTTTTTCTGTTAAAGTACTGTGAAGTACTCCTACAATAGTGATTCATTTTCCACATCAGCCGGTTTAAATCTTCATGCATTTGCACCGATTTTTAACTGATTTGTGATTCATCATTACATGCCAGGGCCAGCAGCTCTGCATGGCTCGACCCTCATAAACATTCTCCACACATGCTGTTCAGGCAGTGGCCACAGAAATTCCCCCAGTGAACTTTATGCTTTCTGTCGGAGAGTATGCTGTGTTCTGGCCTTAAACCCTGCATACTACTTTGCAGACTTTGATCCTCTTAACAACAATTGGCATTTCTGGTGGCTGAATATCCATCCATCCGTCATCCAACTGCATGCTTAAAAGCTGTGAATAATAGTAATAATTCTTAAAATTGCAACTATCTAGAATTTCAGCCTAGTTACTCAGCTAAATTACTATTTAAACCTAGAATAATTTCTATAAGGGGCGGCATGGTGGTGCAGTGGTTAGCACTGTCGCCTCACACCTCTGGGACCCGGGTTCGTGTCTCCGCCTGGGTCACATGTCTGTGGAGTTTGCATGTTCTCCCCATGTCGTTGTGGGGTTTCCTCTGGGTACTCCGGTTTCCCCCCACAGTCCAAAAACATGCTGGGGCTAATTGGAGTTGCTGAATTGCCCGTAGGTGTGTGTGTGTGAGTGGATGGTGTGTGAGTGTGCCCTGCGATGGGCTGGCCCCCCATCCTGGGTTGTTCCCTGCCTCGTGCCCATTGATTCTGGGATAGGCTCCGGACCCCCCGCGACCCAATAGGATAAGCGGTTTGGAAAATGGATGGATGGATAATTTCTATATGTGTGATAGAATCAAAAAATATTTTGTTTTACATATAAATCTTCACAAGGTGTATTACACATGGTATTCCCCAGACACCGCCACCCCAACAGATGCTTTGTTTGTTAAGACAATAGCTCAGAAAGTGGTTGATCGATCTTTTGCAGCTTTTACCAAGGTTTGTACAAGCCAAAATTAAATTTTGAAACGGATCCCTGCCACACCCTGCCCTCCTGAACCTCCCGTTTCCTCCCTAGTGTGGTATAACGTGCCATGCCTGTTCCGCGTTTGTTTTACCTCTCCTTCCTGCCCTTGTGTTACTCATTTCAGGTGCCTCTAGTTTGCTCCCTGCTTAGCCTTGTATAAATGTGCTTCTCAGTCCTGCCTTTAATGTTGCTGCTGCTGTTTGCCTGTGTGTTCTTCCCTGCTTATGATTCCCCCGTGATCCAGTTGTGATCCAGTTGTCTTCATATCATGTATTCAACTCTACTGCCTCAGTCCAGTATTATCTCTGACCATCATCTTATTGCGTTCAATATTTCCCTTGCTCAAAATATTAGCCCCCCGACTCGCTTCTATATGCCAAACGTACAATCACGTCAAATACAGCAAGTAACTTTATCGATAACCTCCCTGAGCTATCGTTTTCAACCAAACTAATGTCGAATTCTGCTGAACTTGATAGCATTACGGATTATTTAGCATCTATGCTTAATTCCACTAGAGAAAATTGCTCAGTTAAAAATAAAAAAGGTTGTACGAGGTTTACTTTGGGCCTCCGCCGATGCCACCCATTGTCTTACCATGTGAGCGTCTCAGGGACTATGCCCGGTGCCTAGGAACATAGTGTGTACGCCCCTCAGAGGGTAGACCGGTACCTGTCATCAGCGTGTGCGAACTCCAGAGGTGTAGTTTTGGTATCCACCTAACTTAACTTGGGCAGTCAAGTTTGGGACCCGGATAAATAAATGGGATTTAACCCAGAGGCTGCAAGATAGTATTTACCACCATAGTCCTAATAAGGATAGAAGTCCAATCTGGAAAGTTTATGAAGAAGTTAGCAAATCAGACAGTCATAAAGTAATCGAAACAACATTTATTAAAAATACTACAATATACAATTATTGACATGTGGACACATACTTGTAAATACATTTGGACAAATACAATATTAAACAATCACATTCCTCAGCTGAGAGTGAACAAAGTTCTGTGGAAAGTATCTGACTACAGATAGACTTTCACCCAGTTCTCTGCGGGAGCTCTGATTACAGAGTGACTCCCCGACTACTTCTGAAGCCCTTCCTTAAGTATCCAGACCAGGTGATGGCATGTTTCTGAAGACTGACTAATTTCGGTCAATGGTTAATTTTAGGGGCATTGCTGACCTTGGTTCTCAAGTCCCCAGCCAATCAGATCACTTTAGGGGGTGGTTGTAATTCCCTTGTTCTACCATGAGAGAATCTCTCTCAGTTTGGTGGGTTGAGCCGAAGTTTCTGTATTTCTCTTAGGAAAAGCTATACTGCCTTAAATCTGAGAGTATAATACTCCTCGTCTCATGCCTATTCAAACGAGACCAAACATGCGTGTATTTGTCCCTAACATCTATGTGTGCTGAGTTATCCTGTTTATAGTGGAAAAGGTGTCTGTGTCTGGAGGCTGACAGCTGTTGTTGCTGTGGATTGATTGTGGAACTCTGGTCACTCCGGGGGTGAAAGGTCTTGCTTTTTCTGTGCTGCTCCAGTTATTCCTATCCAGTCTCTCAGGAGCCGGCAGGCCTTTGCCTTCCTTAAAAGGGGTGGTTTGACGAGTTGAGTCCAGTCTTGCCTGGGCCAGCGGAGCTCTGAAATAGACTGATGCAGGCTGATCAGAGTTGGGGCCTGCAGGACCTATAAGTTTTATGTCCTTACAGAATGTAAGTGGCATCATACTAAACTAGTGGTGTTCGAACTAGCATGGAAAGAGGCTATGGGTAGCTACAAAAAGGCTCTTAGTGCCGCCAAATCATCTAGTATCTATCAGAACTAATTGAAATAAACAAAAATAATCCTAGATTCCTATTTACTATGGTGTCCAAGCTGACTAATAACCAGACCACTGGTTATTTTCCAGTGACGACTTTATGAAACTTTTTGACCAAAAATATGCTCAATTAAACAGAACATTTTGAATATTGAATATTGGTTAACCAGTCAGAACTGATGTACTTAATTTTATCTTCAAATTCATCTACTTGTATGCTAGACCCTGTTCCATCAAAATTATTCAGCGATGCTCCCAGCATTGATTGAACCGCTACTAGCAATAGTTAAACTAAAACATATAATCATATTACCCCAATTTTATCTTCACTGCACTGGCTGCCAGTTAGATTTCGTGTTGACTACAAAACACTGCTCTTAACCTATAAAGCTGTAAATGGTCTTGCACCGCAGTATGTGAGTGACCTCATTTGCGTTCCGAATCATACACTTAGATGACGAGATGGAGGTATTCTATCCGTACCCAGAATAAAGAACATTACCTTTGGGGGAAGAGCATTTGCTCATAAAGCACCACAGCTATGGAATAAACTTCCTATTAGTGTTCGGAACTCAGACACAATCTCTGCTTTTAAGTCAAGGCTTAAGATGTACCTCTTTCGCCAGTCTTTTGGATAGTTAAATCTTCTTTTCTAAGGTGAATGGGAAATCTGGAGGTTCATAGTTATTTGAGATTGAAGGGGAAAGGGGGGATTGGTGCTGTCGTCCTGCCACTCTCGCCGATCACTTAAGCTGTGGATGGGAGGTGGCTTGACGCCAAAACCTCTGTAAACCCTCATGCCTGTGCTTCCTTCCAGGTCACTCTTTTAGGCAGGCTGTCATAGTTGCTTTAGTCCTGCCGGTTAGGTGTAGGGCAATAACTCTTCTCCATCTTCTCTTTTTCGAGCTGATACCGAGCCGACTACACCGTGTGAACCCGCACCTGGACTCCTGGATATAACTACATGAAACCAACTGGGACTTTATAACTATATGAACTCTAATGAATGTCAATGTAAATGCAGTTTCATGCTCCTTGGTCGCCCAGAGGAGGATGGGGTCCCCTTCTGAGTCTAGGTTCCACTCAAGGTTTCTTCCTGCTAGAGGGAGTTTCCTTGCCACTGTCGCCTCAGGCTTGCTTGGTGGGGTTCTGGCCGGTTAAATGTAAAGTGCTTTGTGACAATGCATGTCGTTAAAAGCGCTATATAAATAAAATTGAATTGAATTGAAGTGCTTCCTCAGATTCATTTTTAAATGTTCTCCAGCTAATTTCCACTATGGCCACGAGTTCTAGTATTTTAAATTAATATTGAAATGGTCATTTGGCTGAACAGCATCCCGACCTGTTAGAATCTTATATACCTGGATCATGTCCCCCCATAGTCTCCTTTGCTTGAGGCTAAACAGATTCAGCTCAGCGAACCTCTCCTCATAAGACATTCCTCTAAGTGCAGGAATCATTCTAGTCATCCTACGTTGCACCTTTTCCAAGGCAGCAATGTCCTTCTGAAGGTATGGTGACCAAACCTGCACACAGTATTCTAGGTGGGATCTTACCAAGGAATTATATAATCGTAGCATCACTTCTCTTGACTTACATCTCTAGGTGTGTGGAGTTTAATCCAACATCCTTTTGCCTTTTTTTAATGCTTCCCCACACTGGCAAGAGTGGGACATGGAAGTATCAACATACACACCGAGATCTTTCTCGTAATCAGCTACCTTTATTTCAGTGGAACCCATAAAATATCTGTACTTTACTATATTTACTATATTTCTGCTCCCTGCATGGATTACCTTATATTTATCTATGTTAAATTTCATCTGCCACGTATGAGCCCAGTCGCTAATTAAATCCAGATCCTGTTGTAGCCTCTCTGGACATGAGACATGATCTAACATCAATCAGAAGATACCACACCAGCAGATAATGATTTCTGGAATAGTAAAGTTAAAGGTTGGCTAATAATACCCCTCATCTCTTTTAAAACTATAGATAAGATGCCATCAGGGCCTTGCGATTTATTTATTTTGAGCTTAGCTAGGCTTTGTACCACATCAGCCTCAGTTATACATATATTGGTCATAGACATCGTTGTATTTGTACTAAATGGTGGTAAGCTATTCTACTGTGAACAGCCATTGTAAAATAATCATTAAACTCATTTATATCAATTTCATTTTCAATTATAAGGCCCTTACTATCCTGCAAATGAGTGATTTTCAGCTTTTAGAGCTCTTTCGGAGTTAAAATATTGGAAGAAACTTTTAACGTCATCCTTATAACTGTTATTAACTAAACCTGTAGACGTAGATACTCCTGCTTTATTTTGAAATCATTAGTTAATTTCCATTTGTGGAAGAAAGCCCTTTTGCTCCTGACTTTATTCTTAATTTTCGTAGTAAACCACCTGTGACATCGCGTGCTGGACGAACAGGCAGGAAGCGAGGAATCAAGGATCCGGGAAACGGAGAGTCGGGAATGAGGGTTTATTGATGAAAACAGGTACCAACAGCGAGAGATTTCAATGACAGGACTGGGGAAACAGACTTGAATGTGGACTAAATACACAGGACTACTCAAACTGACAGAAAACAGCTGGTTACAATCGGGGCAGCACACATGGTTAATGAGGGGGCGTGGCACACACGAGGATCGTACAAGCAGGTCATGACACCAGCTTGGTTGCAGTTTCCTAGATTTAGTTTTTCTGGAAACGGGTATGAAGTTCTTTTGCACTTGCAACAATGTGCTTTTAAAAAATTCCCATGCCTCTTCCACAGTATTGCTATTTAACTCCATCCGATTTACAGTTTCTAGTTTCAGTCTCATACCATTGAATTACCCTTCCTAACATTGTATACTTTTGTTTTGGACTTGGTTGAAGACTCAGGCAGCAGGAGTTGCCCCAACGTTGGTATGTCCTTATCCATAAGGGGGAGTAAACGTTCTGGTTTCCCGACCTTATAGATGAAGGAGTTGGGGGATGTTGCCAGTGACCTGCCGGATTCCAGGCAGAACAGGCCTCGCTATGCCACAGCCCTTCAGAGACTGGGCCTTCCGTGCAGAACCTCTGCATCCAAATTAGACCAGTTGTTTAACAAAACCCTAAAATGGGGTTATTTTTGACATGGAACGGGACTTTGATTCAACAACCCATTACTTAGTTGCGGAAAGTACCCAATATCAAGTATAGCTGCAAAGAATCTGCCAGAGATTTTCAGAGAAGTTCCCCAGATGCATGGACTGGACTAAGGTGCGTCAGATTAAACAGGAGCCTGGTAAATTCTGTGAGCCCCACGCCAAGTGACTGATGGAAACATACTCCAGCTACAGTGAGATGGACCCTCCAGCGGACCGAGAGTGGGATTCCCTCTGGGAGCGACAACTCGTGCAGTTGCTGGTGGATGAGCTGCAAACAGACATCAAGAAGGACTTCCAACCTCACAATCATTTACCAAACCACTTCAGGTAACTTGTAAAGATGTAGGTATTGGAGTATTCACACATTCATTTGCAGTGTCCACCTCCTGTCCGGTAAATTTGGCAGGACAAAATTTGAATAACCTATAGGCCAGACTCATGAATGCGGCTGAACGAGTAAAGGTAGAACAGGTGGCCAATCCTGTTATACAGTCCTAGTAGATTGAGAACCACCTGATTGCAACTGTAGTTGGAATCAAGGGCTGAGCAGCATGGTGGCCTGGGGGACAATTATGAAAACACAGACCCACTGATATCCTTAAAACCCACAATCAAAAGAGGAGTCAGGATGGCCAGTGACATGTGCTGGCTAAATGGGGACAACAAAGAGAGAACAGAACAAGGCAGGGAGGGATTCTGACACAGGTGCCATGCTACTTTGTTTAAATATGCTGTAATGTTTTAGTGCAAGCCTTAGACAATGGAATCTCTGAATGACGCCGCAGTCTGGCTCTTTCTGAAGGTCCTATACTGTAACCGTCCTGAGAAGTTGTTTGCATGCACTTGCTGCCTTGACACTTGTTGATGTGCGTGTGCCCTGCTCGAGCAGTAAAGGGGAGATCACATGCAGAGCTGATTTTCTGTAGTTCCTTAGAATAAAAATAGAATATTCTCTTCAAATAGGAACACATGCTGCGTTTGATTATTTCACTCCAACTCGGACAAAAACGTCACGAAAAACATCACTTCCCATTAGAAACGCCTCTTTTATGACGTTAATGTCTGACAGAATCTTCTTGTCCGAGTTGCCCCTGTGACGTAATTTCAACATGGCGGCTTACACACTCAACATTAATTCTATTTTACAAATCCTTAAAAATGTTTATTTTGTTAAATTTATTATTATCCCATCCATCCATTTTCCAAACTGCTTATCCTACTGGGTCACGGGGGGTCCGGAGCCTATCCCGGAAGCAATGGGCACGAGGCTGGGAACAACCCAGGATGGGGGGCCAGCCCATCGCAGGGCACACTCACACACACCATGCACTCTCACATGCATTCCTACGGGCAATTTAGCAAGTCCAATTAGCCTCAGCATGTTTTTGGACTGTGGGGGGGAACCGGAGTACCCGGAGGAAACCCCACGACGACATGGGGAGAACATGCAAACTCCACACACATGTGACCCAGGCGGAGATTTGAACCTGGGTCCCAGAGGTGTGAGGCAACAGTGCTAACCAGTGCACGACCATACCGCCCATTTATTATTATTATTATTTATAATTATTAGTAATTATTAATGTAATTGCACGTGTTCGATTTAGAGAATACCATATTGTGACCGTAAACAGTATCCTAACATGCAATATCAGATTTTTACCAGACTTGTTAGTGTTTTTGGTTTGTTTGTAGTTTGTTTGCCTCTCGAAAAAAGAATATCGCTATGAATGTACTAAAATACTTTATAAAGCTTTTAATGTGGTTTGACTAGTTCCTGTTTCTTGTTTATTTGTCTGAAATAATAATCTTACTCCATAACTGCTAAAATATAAAGCAACAACACAGCAGCGTATTCATGGAGGCAGCCATGTTTGTTCCGAGTTGTGCTAGCTTGAACGGGAGATTGTTGGATGTGATGTCACCCAATTTGGAATTTCCAAGTTCCGAGAGAAAAACGAACGCACCACAAGACTCTGGCTGGAAATTTCTACAATAGAGCCATTTAGTTATTTCTAGAAAAATATTTAGAGCCAATGACCTGATGTCATTGTAACACAGGTCACTGTCCGTGGTGCTGAATTCTCTACTTGATGGGCTGGTGCTGAATGAATATGACAGCTGGCCAACATGTCTGTGTGCTTCCACTGACTGGCACCCAGACATATAATGACTTTTAACAATGAGGAGGGAAACGTCCAGACAGGAAATTAGTCAACAGTAATTAGTAATCACATATAGTTCGCATTTATCATGATGTAAAATTCAAAAACCTTTTTATATTATTAAGGGATAAATGTAATTGAGTTTTAATGTATCCTTTCCGCTCTTAAAATCGCAAATTATTTCTGACTATTAATCTGCACATTTTAATAATTTCATTAATATTACCTAATTGGTTTGTCTTTTTTATTAAATTTTAAAACTAGCTGTACAATTGTTGATGTTGTTGCTGTTCTGAATGTCATTGGCCTGTTGCCTTACGTCTGTCTAAACATGAGTGAGGGGATGGATGCACTATTCTATGGGGGCCTCTGTAGAGAATAAATGATCCTAATTTTATATTGAGAGAGATGGTTAATTCCTTTTTAATCCATACTGCGTTCAGAGCCCCTGTTCTGCCGTTGATCACTGCTGCATATCATCCCCAAACCAATGGCCTGGATGAGAAAACGAATGATGACATAAAATGGTAAGTCTGTTTTTGAGGTTGTTTTAGAACTGTGTGAGACAGGCTCTATTCTTTTAACATTACATCAGGAATTACTGATATTATTGACAATCAATCCCTTAATATACAGTATCTCACAAAAGTGAGTACACCCCACACATTTTTGTAAATATTTTATTATATCTTTTCAAGGGACAACGTTAAAGATATGAAACTCTGATAGAATGTAAAGTAATCAGTGTACAGCTTGTATAATGGTGTAAATTTGATGTCCCCTCAAAATAACTCAACACACAGCCATTAATGTCTGAACTGCTGGCAACAAAAGTGAGATTAAAAATGATTTGTGGCAAGATCGGATCATGTGTGTTGAAGAGTTTCTTATGACTGACAAGTAGTTATTTAAAAACATATCTTGAAACAGCAAATTACATTGTTCTTAATGCTTTTAGAAAATGACTCTTTATAATGATCTGTGAATAATAATAATTTGCTATGAATGTTTTTCCACTTCAGCTTTCCACAATTATTCTTCCCGATGAGAAAAGCTACGGCACGTTTTTTGATGAAAAAAATAAAGTAGTTGAGACAATAAGCAACAACAGCTGAAAACATCTCCTAGTCACAGGAAAAACAGAAGCAGGCATGTGGTAAACGAATACAAAAGAGGTACCAAAACACAGTTTATCATGTTGGAGATGAGGCGCTTCTGTTCAACATGAGGAAGCGGGGACGGAAAGGAGGAAGAACGGAACCGGATTTTACCGGACCTTATGTCATCCAGGCAATATGTGGCAAGCTGGTTACACTGTCTAATTCTGAAGGGGCAACTTTAAAGAACAAATACAATGTAAACCACATACAGAAGGAGCCAAACTGATGTCCCAAGTCAGGAATCACACAAGGTGCCAGAAGAGTATAAGACCAGTAAACCTCCCTCTAGCGCAGAGCTTCTGACAATCGAGAAGGATGCTGACAGTTGAAAAAAAACTCATGTCTGTGTGTTATGAAAGAATATCAATAAATGTTTCCGAAAGGGGATGACTCATTTGGTAATTATTTACGGCTTATGTTATGGCTGCCAATTTACAGTCTTTACTGAAGTCTGACTTCTTTTGAGTCACCTTTAATATAGATTGGACACTCTCTATGCAATGTGCAATACTTACATAGATGGTAAATGTTTACCTGCTTGCACAGATGGATGATTAGGTAATTAGTGTAAGTGTGTGTGTGCGTTCAATCGCATGTATGTCCAAGGTCCATAGTAAATAATATACACTGATCAAGAGATGCCCGAAAGTGGATAAAAGAGGACATTAGTGGGTGTATCACTTAGTGTAACGCGTGCAGGAAAATGAGCAGGACTGCAAGCCATATAATGACCCTTGTCTAGCTCTTAATACAGTATGCATACAGTGATGTATCTACAATGGACAGCTACTATGAGCAGATAGCACAGTACAGGTGCTTATAAGATCTGTATGCTATTTCCATCCATCCATCCATTGTCCAAACCGCTTATCCTACTGGGTCGTGGGGGGTCTGGAGCCTATCCCGGAAGCAATGGGCACGAGGCAGGGAACAACCCAGGATGGGGAGCCAGCCCATCACAGGGCACACTCACACACTATTCACTCATACATGCATACCTACGGGCAATTTAGTAACTCCAGTTAGCCTCAGCATATTCTCAGCATATTCTTGGACTGCGGGAGGAAACCCCACGACGACATGGGGAGAACATGCAAACTCCACACCCATGTGACCCAGGCAGAGACTCGAACCCGGGTCCCAGAGGTGTGAGGCAACAGTGCTAACCACTGCACCACCATGCCGCCCCCTGTATGCTATTTCATTCTATAAAAAGAAACTTACTGTACTGTACAATAAAGTATTTCACCACTGCTTCTTCCTCAGCTCCCACTGTTTGCTAGCACATGCATCTTTTGATTTCTTAGTGCAATCTGTGCTTTATTTTTTTTTTGTGAAATGTAAGTGCAGTATCTGTTTATTAAGTGCTGTGGTTTAATATGTACATTATTATTTCAGTACTGTGTATACTGTCCTTAATGTCTTGCCTCTCTCGTATAACTTGAGATACGCCCAAATTGACTTGCAACAAGTGGTCCTGGTTCCAAATGCGGAAGGCGATGGATACCTGTATTTTATATGCTGTAGTGTGCTGGGTGTCAGACATTGCAATGCACCTTGCTTTGATCTTGACCTGTTAGATCAGAGGGAGGTAATCTTATCCAGAAAGGGCCACTGTGTATGATGGTTTTCACTGCAACTCTCTTAACAGCGAACCTAACAGTTATCCCAATACCTTGATCTTGCTAGCATATTTAAATGTGTACCTATTCAGGAATAGAGTGGTGAAGGCATTCAGAGGAGGACTGATGATTATCAGAGGGAACAAAGGGGCTGGGTACTTGTCAGTATCCAGTAGAACCACCAGACTCCTACACTGAATGGTTCTGGATGTGGCACAGACGTTAATCCCTCTGTATTAGGGGATCCGTCTCCAGTTTGTACTCTTCTAGTTAATAGGTAGATTATCAGGCAGTTTTTCACCCTAGTCCAGTACTCATTGACAGCCTAATACACCGTGTTTCAGTTTGTCTTGATAGTCAATACATGTCACAGGATGTACATTACTCTGATGGGCAGGCCCTCTTACATATGATGGAAATTGCAATACCTACTTTTGGCCACGAGATGGCAGCAAGAAAATAGAAAAATTATTTTCCCACGGTCTACTAGCAGCTTTTAGATGTTAATTCTTCATAAAAATAATTTGACTTGATCCAATGTATTTTTAATACAAACAATTACCACACAAAGCTGCTAGTTTCCTCCGGTTTCCCCCCACAGTCCAAAAACATGCTGAGGCTAATTGGAGTAGCTAAATTGCCCGTAGGTGTGCATGTGTGAGTGAATGGTGTGTGAGTGTGAGCTGTGATGGGCTGGCCCCCCATCCTGGGTTCTTCCCTGCCTCGTGCCCATTGATTCCGGGATAGACTCCGGACCCCCTGTGACCCAGTAGGATAAGCGGTTTGGACAATGGATGGATGGAAATAGCATACAGATTAAGCACCTGTACTGTGCTATCTGCTTATAGTAGCTGTCCATTGTAGATACATCACTGTATGCATACTGTATTAAGAGCTAGATAAGGACAGTGGGTCATTATATGGCTTGCAGTCCTGCTCATTTTCCTGCACCCGTTACACTAAGTGATACACCCACTAATGTCCTCTTTCATCCACTTTCAGGCATCTCTTGATCAGTGTATATTACTTACTATGGACCTTGGACATACATGCGATTGGACACACACACACACACACACACACTTACACTAATTACCTAATCAACCATCTGTGCAAGCAAGTAAACATGTACCATCTATATAAGTATTGTACATAGCATAGAGAGTGTCCAATCTATATTAAAGGTGACTCGAAAGAAGTCAGACTTTAGTAAAGACTGTAAATTTCTCAGCCATAACATAAGCCGTAAATAATTACCAAATGAGTCATCCCCTTTCGGAAACATTTATTGATATTCTTTCATAACACACAGACATGAGTTTTTTTTCAACTGTCAGCATCCGATCCAAACGGGATTCCCATTTCCTTTCTGTGGGATCCAACAGAACACGGGCTGACCATCAGTCAACATGTCTTCAACCGTGCAGGACAGGACCCAGTCCAGGCCAAACCTCACGGTGCTGGTGTTAATAAAAAAAATGTAAGGAACATGCAGCTGCAGCTCACACACAAACACAGTCCACAGCATCCAGAAAAAGGTCAGGCCTTTTTCTTCTTTAGCTGACTCCGCCCAGACCTCGCCCCCTTTCTGGGCGCCTCGCACTATGCCTTTGAACTGGCCCTGCAGCTTGGCCCGTTTCCTGTTTCCCAATGCAAGTCATAAGATTCACCCGTAAATGATATTTTGAATCGGAACGATATTTATTACTATTGTTTAGATTAAATATATAACGGTTTAATGATTGAATATAACTTGATATTGTTGTTTGTGTTGTTTAGTTTGAGGTTCTAGTTTCTGTCTTTATCCGCTTTCGTTTCAGTAGGCAGCTGGTTCATCCCAGGCTCAGGGTCTCTCTGCTCTTCATCAAACCCACACCCCCAGTTTGGGAGCACCCTCTCCCTCTCCTCCCCCCACGGCTGTGACTGTTACTCCTCCTTGAGGAGTAACTGCTCCGCCCCCTATCCCAGCCCCTATACCCACAGGAGTGCATCACCCAGTGAGCCGCCGCCCTGCCTGTCCCCTCACACAAGCACACACTGAAATCATGGTCCTAAGCTCTCTGTGTGGGTCACCACGATAGTACAGCACACCGACGATTACCCTCTGACTGAATCAGAATCAGCTTTATTTGGCCAAGTATGTTCACACATATTGGGAATAGTTAGACATTTAATCAAAATAATTAAGACAAGACATAAACATACAGTTCTGTTGATATGCGACGCATATAACCTCTGCATTCACAGCACTGCTTCAGTTATCGAAGAGCAAATTTCCAAAACTCACTCAGTCCGATAACCTAAAGTAATAAGTCATAATCCTCTTCATACGTTGCAGTAATGGGAATGAAATCTCACTCAGTGTTTATGTAATGGAGCAATGGAATTTCGTGAAATTTCCAAAAGTCCACAGAAATATTTAGAAAAACATTCCTGCAGACTGAGTTTTTGATATTTGCTTTTCAATTAACACAATTTTCTTCAGTCTGAGGTTTAACAGAATTCAGCCATATGCTGTTCAAAAAAAACTACACAGAACAAAAACAGAATGGACTTTACATCTGTCTGAAAGGAAAGTTGACACAGGCTGCAGCAGTGAACAAATCAATCAATGTATTAAAGTTAGGCATTAAGTAACTGGAGGCAGTATATACATAACATGATAACATGCCTTTTCTGTATTGACCATATTAAGGACGCTGTAACACTGCCCACCACATACCTGCTTCATTTATTGTTTTATACTTGCAGCTGCTTATTCAGACAGCTCGTCTACCTGTCTGTCCATGTTGCCCTCCCATGACAACTGGTCCAGCCTACAGGTGCCGTCCCATTCCGGCATGTTACCCATGAGTCATAGCGGCACCTCCGGGAGCAGCTCCAGGTGAGCCCGTGCCTCCCCTCCCCCACCTGTCCCCATGCTGAGTCTCGGGCCCCCGTCTTCCCTCTTGTTCTCGCCTATACCCACATCCTGGCCTGTGTCTGCATCGTCTCACCTCGTTAACAGGACTTTCGCCTTCTTCTGTCCTGATCCATTCAGGCCCATCATTCTGGGACATGCTTTGATTTATTTCGCCATAGTTACTCTTTGTTTTCCTTTGTACTTTGCACTCTACAAGTAAAATGAATAAAAAATAGGCATTATTTTGATATTGTTTTAGTACAGTGACACTAGTATATTTGTTGTTGTTTCCAGGCAACACTGCATGCTGATTTAACGTCTTTCCTTAATCTCCACCCCATTGCTCACACACAGCCAGTATCCCAGTTTGTGGTCAATGAGCTCCTCCTCACTCACCCCAGTCTCCTAGTCCAGTGGAATGTCCAACAGCTTGGGCTCTCAGTTCCTGCGTGTCATGCCCGGCTCGTCCGCTCCTCCTGTGTGCCACGCCCCCTGATTACCCACGTGTTTTCTCCCGATTTGTACCCAGCTGTATCTAGTTAATTTGCTCAGTCCTGTGTATTTCAGTCCGTGTCTTACCTGAGTCCAGTGTCTGTCATTGATGTTTGTATGCGTGAGATGTTTCCCCGTCCGCGCTTCCTAATTAAACTCCCGTTTTTGCCTGTCCGCTTGCTCCTTGCACGCCTTGCCCGCACGATCGCCTGCCTGCTTGTACCCGATCGTGACACTGCGCAGCTCTACAACTCATTACCCAGGGCTCTCGCACCCGGCCACAGTGCCCCTCTCAGGCTCCCCGCTGTATGACAGCACTGCCCCATCGGAAGTTCATGAAGCCTCACAGTACGACGCCTCTCCCCACGCGCGCTTAGCCACCACCGGGACTCCCATCACTCCTCCTTCCCTGTAGGGCGGCGCACTTCCATTATTATTACAGTTTCTACTGTCACTCTGTTGCTTTTCCTGGTGCTGGACTTTTGACAGATAAATACATTATTTGTTGCATTCAGTGACAAAAGATTGGTCTGTTTAACACCCTCAGTCTCCACCCTATGAGCCCCTTGTTGGCGGCAGAATCAGGAAGATGTCGGAGAAAGCAGAGGTAAAGTGAATAGTCACCTCGACAATAATGTGAAAACCGCTAATGGTGATCATGCCTGTGTGGGTGAAATGGATCACCACAGTATAAGCGGATGATGATTATAGACGATTTTTCCCTTTTTCTTTATGTCTGTTTACCATCTAATAGGCATTTTTTTTCTTTGGGATGCATCTAGGTCAGATACGACCAAAATATTTTTCTCATTTCAGAAGTGAAAAAAAATATTGCTCTCAGATTCTGTTCAGTTGTAGTTTTTTAAAATAACCTTGATTTGTGTTTGTTTAACACTAGATTTACCGAGTTTTTATTCTCTGCTGAGAGTCCCAAGGTGTTTGTCACCCCTGCTGTGATTTTCGCAGGTCTTCAGCCCCATCCTCCTCCTGCTTTTGTTGTGCAAACACACCCATTACCTGTGAGGCCTGGCGCATTTGCATTTTTTACTCAGAGTAGCTCAAATCCAAGGCAGGCTAAACCTCTGTGTGTGACATGGAAACCTTCACAAAAGTCTGCCATATCTATACCAAATATCCCACACGCTGACTGACCTGCAAATATGAAAGACGCACATTCACAAAATATATGGAAACACAAGTCTGTGTTATTTATAAAACAAATTGAGTGAAAATAGAATGAAAAGTTGCTAATAGAATGAAATGAATAAAATGAAAACATGCTAACACTTCAGTCTCCAATGCATGTTTGTATATAAATGTCATAAGCTGAGTGAAGTCATGGTCCATGGTTTTTGACATGCTCATACACATACAGAATAAAATGTCATTTCATTTTCATTGGCCATCACTGAATTATAACACCAAAAGTGAATTTTGTTTTTGTGTGATCTCTCCAGCTTTGCATGTTTGGCTGTTCATGTAAAAATTGATATATCCGTGCCTCAGTTCCAGGTTCATCTCTTCGTCATCTTTCTGCCTTTTGTCTCAGTGGTTACTGTCCCACACAGTCTGTCTATCTTTCAAAGTCTGTGTTTGCAGCGTTTGAAAACCCAGTGACCATCATCCCTGTATTTGGCAATGGAGTTCCTTGGCTAGAAGAATCGGAAACAATCTTCTTTTTCCTTTCCACCCTGTAGATGCTTTGTACAGAACGTAGGCATTCACCGCCACCAAGTCCAGCATGTTGTAAAACACAGCTACTGGCCACTTGCTTGTTGCTGCTCGTACTGAATACATGCGCGCCATTCTAAACACTGACGTGGAGAATTCCTCTCCCTGTGCAGTGTCCTTTGCCAATGGAGGAAGTTCACGGCAAACGTTATTCACCATGCCCAGTAAAGTGAAGCAGTCTGTGTGACAGTGACAGTGAGGTGAAGAAATTGTCCATTGTGACATTTCTCCCGTCATCCAGAAATGACTCCATCAGACTCATGACCACGTTCTCTGCCAGCCTTCACCAAGAACTGTGCTGAAAGTTTCACTCCAGGAGAACACATGAACATAGATGTACAGCTGTTCTCGACCAAGGTTCATTGTCCATGCAGTATATTTACATTTACATTTACAGGATTTGGCAGACGCCCTTAGCCAGAGCGACTTACATAAGTGCTTTGAGACTCTGCAATGAATTTCCGATGCTAGCTCAATAAGGACCCCAGCTACGAATACTATCTCTGAGAACGCCATTGAGTAGTGCAGAATTTTTATTTTATTTAATTTTTTTAAAACACACACCAGAAAAAGAGTCGAGTAAGAATATAGAAGTTCTACGTCAGGTATTTCTGAAAAAGAAAAGTTTTGAGTCGTCGCTTGAAGACACTCAAGGATTCAGCTGTTCGGACATCTAGGGGGAGTTCATTCCATCAATTAGGTGCCAGGACAGAGAAGAGCCGAGATGCGTGTCTTCCTTGTGCCTTGAGGGGAGGTGGGACCAGTCGAGCAGTGCTAGAGGATCGGAGAGATCATGGTGCAGAGCGGGGTGTGATGAGGTCCTTTAGGTAGGATGGTGCCAGAGAATTTTTGGCTTTGTATGCGAGCATCAGTGTTTTGAATCTGATGCGTGCAGCTACAGGAAGCCAGTGGAGGGAGCGCAGCAAAGGAGTGGTGTGGGAGAACTTGGGAAGGATGAAAACAAGACGAGCAGCTGCATTCTGAATCAGTTGGAGGGGACGGATGGCGCTCAGTGGTAAACCCGCTAGAAGCAAGTTGCAGTAGTCAAGGCGTGAGATGACGAGGGACTGGACGAGTATCTGGGTAGCCTGGGTGGAAAGAAATGGACGTATCCTCCTGATGTTAAAGAGGAGAAACCGACAAGAGCGAGAAAGACTGGCGATATGTGAGGAAAATGACAACCGATCATCTATGGTAACTCCAAGGTTTCTAGCAGAAACCGAAGGACGGATCAGGGAGTTGTCAAAGGAGATCGCAAGGTCCTGGAGGGGGGATGAGTCAGCCGGGATGTAAAGCAACTCAGTTTTACTAGTTTTGAGTTTTAGCTGGTGAGTGGTCATCCAAGATGAGATGTCTGCCAAGCATGTAGAGATCTTAGTGGAGACATGAGTGTCTGAGGGAGGGAAGGAGAGGATGAGTTGAGTGTCATCGGCATAGCAGTGGTAGGAGAAGCCATGTGAGGATATAACTTCGCCAAGAGATTTAGTGTAGAGGGAGAATAGGAGAGGGCCAAGAACCGAGCCCTGAGGGACACCGGTGGAAAGACAACGTGGAGTAGATGTGGATCCATTCCATGTCACTTGGTATATCGCATCCAAGCCGGACAAATTTGGGATCAAGTTCTGGATGGCCACGGATTTGGAGACCAAATACGTCTGCAACGTGTCCCCTAACTTGGGAAAGGACCCCAGTCACCAGAAAAGGGAGAGGCTGGCAGAGAACATGGTCATGAGTCTGATGGAGCCATTTCTGGATGACGGGAGAAATGTCACAACGGACAATTTCTTCACCTCACTGGCACTGTCACACAGACTGCTTCAGCGCAAAACAACACTACTGAGCACAGGGAATAAAGTTTGGTATGAACTTCCTCCAATTTCAAAGGACGCTGCACAGCAAGAGGAATTCTCCGCGTCAGTGCTTAGAAGTGGCAGTGTCTCCTTGACAATTTATGCACCTAATAAAACAAGATTGTGTGTGTTCTGAGTTCCTTGGACCAAGATGTGGCGATCTGTGAAGGCAGAAAGAGGAAACCCAACACGATAACAGACTATAACCACATGAAGGTATGTGAATGTGTGTATAATTTTACATCAGTGCTACAATGTTTTCTGATATGTACTATACAGGCCTATATAGAAAGAAGGTAGAAAAAAAGCAAATACACTCATGACTCTCTCTCTCTCTGCTGTTATAGTGTGGTGTAAATGTGTTGGACCAAATGGCGCGCATGTATTCCGTAAGAGCAGCAACATGCAGGTGGCCAGTAGCTGTATTTTACAACATGCTGGACCTGGTGGTGGCAAATTCCTACGTTCTGTACAAGGCATGTACAGGGTGGGAAGGCAAAAGAAGATTATTTTTGAGTCATCTAGCCAAGGAACTCCATTGCCAATTTATGCCACAAAAGGCTATGGGGACAGAGGAAGGCTGCTGCTGTGCCAGGACTTGTATGGACAACTCAGTGTCAGGTACAGGAGAACTGCAACAGAAACCGCAGCAGGTTTACCAGTGCAAAGTGTTACAAATTCACTTGCGCCAAATGCAGGGATGATGGTCACTGGGTCTGCAAACACTGCAAAGTTTGAAACACTAAATTTTTTTTATAAATAAAACAGACTTGTGCTTCCATATATTTTGTGAATGTGTGTCTTTCATATTTGCAGGTCAGTCAGCATGTGGGATATTTGGTATAGATATGGCAGACTTTTGTGAAGGTTTCCATGTCACACACAGAGGTTTAGCCTGCCTTGGATTTTAGCTGCTCTGAGTAAAAAAATGCAAATGTGCCAGGCCTCACAGGTAATGGGTGTGTTTGCACAACAAAAGCAGGAGGACAATGGCCCAAGAAACTCTCAGCAGGGATGCTAGTAGGTGTTAGGCCCAGGGAATTTACGCAAATTTGCGTAGATTTGGCAGTTCTAGTGTTAAAATGCCATTACCTGTTGCTTACTGGGCCGCTGAAAATGTCTGGCCCAGCTAAATTTCTTGGTTTAAAAATCTGGCCCAACTACTTTCCAGACCTGGACTAGCCCTACTGAATCATACACTAATGTTATTCTGTTATGTGGGCTGTTGTGATAGGGAGATTTGCTGGATGCTGCACGACGGGTGGTGTCCCTGCTGCAGAATGCCCTGTCTGAAGCAGCACCTAGAGACAGTGAGGGTTGTTGTTATCACCTTAATATTGTATATACGCAATCTGTTATTTCTTAACTAATATAATTGTAAGGTATTCTTCTAATATATTGTGCACAGCCAACAAAAAAGAGAAAAATGCAAAACCAAAGGAAGGCTTTCTTTTCTCTTAAAAGTCTTTTTTCTAAACCAACTGAGAGTCAGTTAGAGGGGTGTTCATTATCAGTATTGTTGCTGGCATTTCTGAAAATGTGCCAATTTTAGTCAAGTGGCTACTTTTCAAATGCAGTCCCTGGCCAAGATGAAGAAAGTTCATGAAGACTACATGATAATATTAAGCACTGACATAACAAACAACATTTTTTACATGCAAAATATACAGGAAATATACACTGCAACAGGCTAGGATAGACAAATAACCAAATACACTTGCAAGCCTGACCACTTTAGACCCCAGATTAGAAAATTGGTGAATGAGCATATATTTTTTCCAAGTTTTGTTTTGCTTTCAAGTTCTCACAAATAAAAAAAAAAAAAAGATTTTCCCACTATAGCCAGATCCAGTTTCTGTGGGGGGCGGGGGGGGGGTGACAATTTGTAGTAATAACTATTTCCTGCTGAAAACCACTGGTAAACTATCCACATGTCTCTGAATATCTGTGAGTCCCGAGACCTCCATGACAGATAGATATAAGTTGCTAGTGTTGATCGGCAGGAAATCTTCTCCAAAGCCCCACCACCACCTCACACCAATCCACCCAGGGTTTACTCCAAATAAATTTGCTGGTAATACAAACCGGATCAACTTGTGGTTTGTGTCCACGTGTACTAGAGACAAAGGCCCTGGTACATTCTGCGTACAACACAGCCAAGACTTGACAACCTTTATATGATGCGCATGGAATCAACCCTATGCATGGAGGCTGCAACTCTTCTCCACCGAACCCTGTAGCCCATTGACTGCAGCCTGCATTGACTATCCTGTAGCCTGCATTTGGTAGATCATTCTTGACAGAAGAAACCAAATTGTCAAGTTCCCTAACACAGAGCTCATACTCTTTTATTCTTCTTAAGATTGTTCTTCTTGAAACACCCATCAGTGTGGCTATGCAAGGCACAGGAAGTTGAGTATGGAGCATTTCTTTCAAACATTGTTCTTCAATCAAAATCTTGGGTCGTCTATTGGTGGCAGCGACTTCCTGTGTGACACATGGGGCTGGACGTTCCAGATGTGCCCTCACAAGGTCAAAGAGCTCTTGCAAAGCCAGGGTGATAGCAGGAGGTACTTCAATGTGATTAGACAGGGCCTGCAGAAGATACAGCTCCTGATGACAAAGGAACTCCAGGTAATCCAAATTTAGTGGAGTCGCGCTGAATCCTATTTCTATTTTATGCAGAAGACTTTCGAGAAGGTGGTATCTGAGCTGTTCACAGAACAAATTATAGTTAATGAGGTGTCAAGATCTTGTCTCTGATCCACACACTAGGCCTACCATTCAAAAGTTTTAATTATGAAAATGAAATGTTTTTGTTTTGTGAGGTGCTTGTTCATGTATGATGATGTAGTGGCTGCTCTGTTTGACCGTGGTAAACCTTTTCACAAACAATATAAGTGAAGAAGTATGACATTAGATCTAAGGACCAGAGTATAATAAAGTTAAATAAAATCCATCAAAAACACTTACTCAGTGGAGATTCCAATGTAGTAGGCAGACAACTTTATGGCTTTAATAATGAGTGTATTTAGCAGCTACAAGGACAAAAGATATTATAAACCTCTCCATTTTAATGCTAATTTAATAAACATTAACAGATAGCACTTAAGGTGGTTTCGCCTATAGTCTGCTAACACTAACCCGAGAACTAATATCTGAGGAGCGTTCTTCCCAGGATTTGAATTTATTAAATTGGTTTTGTGATGTTGTATTAAGAAATTTTATTCACAATGCAATTTACCGTACATTGGCCCATTCTTTTATATACGGTAAGACGAAGCGGGAAATTCGAGCGAGCGAGTGCTGTGCAGACGCGAGCGCGTAGAGGGGATGGGTTTTCAGCACTCGAGCACACGCACGCGCGTGGTTCGACTTTTGGCCCTAATTTAACGGCGAGCGAGTGAGTGAGTGCTGTGCAATCGCGAGCGCGTAGAGAGCATGGATTTTCTGTTTTTATGCGCACGACTTTTGGCACTAATTTAACGCCATAGAAATGTGTGTTTAAAAGGGGAGGAGATCGGGTTGCAGCGCTGGTGTGAGCGGTTTCTCCGGGCAGTTCGCTCGAGGCTAACGTGGCTTTGGGAACGTGGTGCACCCGTCACCCATGCCAGGGAAGAAATCAAAACCGAAATGCTAGGAATATGGACTTCATCTTACGTCAAGCGTTTTCCCCTCCATTGACGCCCATAAAGAAAAGGCTTAAAGTCCATATTCCTAGCATTTCGGTTTTGATTTCTTGTCAGGTAAGTCTTTATGGCCAGATACATTCGCGAGAAATTTGGTGATTTGTGGTGACTGTTTTAATACATTAAGTTGCGTTACGCATTTTCACATTAAGCGTTTTAGAATGTCCCGTGGCAGGTATCCCCTTCTATTGCCCTAGGGAGGGTTGTAACCCTCGTCTGTATATTAATAAAGAATAATCCTTCTATTCCTGTCTCATGTATCTGGACCTCCCCAGCAATTTAACGAAATTTGGTGGCAGCGGTTACAAGTGAACCCGTTTAAGTTTAGCGCTCATACTTCCGTCCATATGTTTAAGACCCACCTTGGCTGACTTAGCTGACATGTCCTGATTTCATAATCTTCAAATTTGTAATCTTTTCTCCTTCATCTAACTCCATGTTTTTAACTTCTTGTCATTTTCTTGCCGTTTGACTCATAGAAAATTATCAGACTTAAATGACACGTCAGCCTGTGCAGACAGCGATTTCAATGTTTTAATAAATTGGCCAGCAGGTGGGGGCAGTGCTCAATTTCATTAATGCCATTCAGAAAACTTTCAGGCTTTATGTCTTAATGAACAGCCTAGAAAAGGACAAAGCATTATATTACTGATGCATACAGCAGATCCCCAACTCAGGCTGTGTTGCATATTCTTAACAGTGCTACAGTATGTTCACACAGCCAGTACAAACAAACTTGCAAGATCTAGACCAGGGGTCACCAACCTTTTTAAAACGGAGAGCTACTTCACGGGTACTGAGCCATACGAAGTTTGATATCAGTTTTAAACGCCCTCCTAAACATGTCTAAACTTCATGCATGATAAACATGTTTTAAATGCTTTTTTATATTCAATTTCAAATCTATATAAATGCAAATGTGATAGATTAGAAACAGGACAAAATAAAATTTGAGATGATGTTCGCTGGTGAGTTGTGCTATTTTATAGAACAGGTCCACGGGCAACTCATGTGGTCATTGGGGGCATCCTTGGGGCACCATGTTGGTGACCCCTTATCTAGACCTACCACATCAGGTAGGAAGGTGCCTATTTCTACCAACTATTCAGACCATCAGACCCAAACCATACATTCAGTCATGCACAGGCACTCCACCAGAGGGCTCTACATTCTGTCCTACATCTGCTCACCTGTTAGACCCACACTCAGTCTCCATCCTGATTTCTACCTACTACTCGGACTATCTCACCAAAACCAGTCCTGTGGCCTGTTCTATGAAGCGGGGTTACTGGCTTATTGGGGAAACTTGTCGGATTTCTTGATCGGGACCTTCAACTGCTCTGCCATAGAGAGCATCCTAACATGCTGCCTTACGGTCTGGTATGCGGGCTGCTGGTGGCCTCCTACCGCTCTGCCATAGAGAGCATCCTAACATACGGCCTTACGGTGTGGTATTCGGGCTGCTGGTGGCCTCTATGACTTTTTTTGTAGACAGTCCATCTGTGTGGTGCTGTTTGCACGAATTGTTTTGGGAAATGCACTTACAGTTTTGCAGATGTTAAGGGTGATTCCAGAAATGCATCAAAGCAACTGAGGAACTGCAATGTCACTGTACAGTTACTTATAATGGGCGCCAATGTAATGTGTAGAGTGGCAAATAAACTGATTCACCATTTACTCTCATGTACATCACTTAAAATGCTTGTTTTAAATGCAAATGTGTGAATGTAAATCTAAGCAGTAAAGCTACAATTTACATTCTGTTTGCATGGTGGAAAGAACATTTAATCTGCCTTTTAAGTGTGATTAGAAGATCTAATGCCTGTGTGCTTGTAATAAGATGGTCGCTGGTTCAAACCCAGCCACAGCACATCTCTGCGTCCTTGAGCGAGGCCCTTAACCCCCAGCTCACTGGGCATCACTATGGGTGGCTGCCCTTCGCAGACAACTTACTCTGTTTACTCTAAAAAAAAGAGAGCAAGTTGAGAGAGAAGTTAAGACAATTTCTCCACAGGGACCAATAAAGTATCAATTATTATTACTGTATGAGAGACTGTCTAATATCAGATAGATAACAGACTCATACTGTGCTGAGCTTGTCTGAGAGAGATGATTAGCAAATGCTCTCCCACAGTATCTCAGCACTCTGTACAAAGAACTTTATATGCTCAGTATCTGCTCCTGTTTATCTAATTGTTCTCATTTTAACTGGATGTTAAGGAGTAAATTAATAAACGTCATGTAAGTGCACATTAAAATGCTTTTTCACTGTTACTTAAGTTCCCATGTGAACAGCCAATCAGATCAGCCTGATGTGTGTCTCTCTGTTTCCTCTCTGTTTCCTGCCCTTTCATCCCGACCACGACCATGATCTCTCACTTAGCAGCAGAGCAGTTTATTCTAAACAGTGGAAGCACAAAAATGTTCAGACTCTTTGGTCTTCTCATTTTCATTAGTAAGGCCCTATAATATAAATTATTTTGGGATTTTAATATTTTCATTTATCTGTATGATGTGATCAGTGGAATTTGGCCATTTAATCTGCATCATAGTTAATAGTTATTTAGATTACTATTATATGTCTTATTTGATTATGATTTTTTTTGTTTTTCTGTTTTTGCAGACACTGCACTGACTACAGATGTTGTTCAGCCCAGTCACCTGATGAGGGTTCAGCTTGGAGACAGTGTGACCCTGACATGCTTCTGTCAAGGAGAAACAACTTTTGTTACTTTGTTTAAGCAAGCTGTTGGTCAGAAGCCCCAGCCCATGGCGAAAGCACTTCTCTACGTACCTGGTGAATTTTACAAGGAATATAAAAGCATAAAACGTTACTCCTTACTGAATGCAGAGGGGAGTTTTAACCTCACTATTTCTAACGTGGAGCCGTCAGATTCTGCAGTGTATTATTGTGCTGCTGTGTTTCTTCATGAGGTCACCTTCGGGAATGGAACCTTTGTCATAATCACAGGTAAATGAGATTCCAACTATTTTCATATTTGCTTTATTATAATGTCAGTAAGATTATTCCCTGCAAAATAATTTTGACAGTTTAGTTGTTTGTCAATATAAAATTAGCAAAGATACCTTATTGTCTGCTTTGTTCCATAAATGTTTTTCTAAACATCAAACAAAAATCATTCATTATTATTATTATTATTATTATTATTATACAATTTGTTGCATTTTGCTTGCTGTCAGCCAAAAGCCTAACCTTCTCTTTATACAGATGTTAATGTTACACATTGCAGCCTCTTTAAAACAAATAACATAAAAAAATGTTTGAGTTGTTATATACAGTATAGGACTGTGCAAAAATCTTAAGCAACAAAAGAAAATTATTTTTGACGTTATTTATCTGAGCAGTCAGTGTGTATTCACTCTGAAAAAAAAAATGCATGATTTAACATATGAACTAGGGATGTGCACCATTCAGAACTGATTTGAGAATGAAATTCTCAAATACGTATCCTAAAATTCAGGATTTTGAATACATATATGAACTTGAATTTCAGTTCATTTTGTTAATCTGAATTACATTTGAATTGTGGTTGAAAACAGGTTGTGGCATTGAAATTTATATTTGAATTTAAAGAAGAAGAACGAAAAAGGGTTTGGATTCAAATTCAAGTTCATATACGTACTGTAGGTGTAGCTTTTAACTAAAATATGAACTTTAATTTAAATATGAATTATACATAAACACATTAACATTGTTATACATCATTGTTATAAAAATGTCGTTTTGTAAAGAATGAAATAATGCAACATTTGAAGTGTCACCTAAAATAATAATTATACTGTCATTTTGTGCACCATGGTGGATCTGCTCATAGGAAGAGCTGAGTGTCTCTCCTTAAAAGTCAGTGTTGGCTGCAGTGACGGCAGTTTCTAACCTAAGAAACGTCCCTGTTGGGGAAAGCGCCCGGCGTTTCCACCCCAACTCCACATTTATGAGACACACACAGGTTACAGTTTTACTTGCAAGGGTACCCACACTCTCTGCAATGCAAACTACAGCAGAATGTGTTACAAAGGGTGGTTCCCCTTGTCTTCTTTATTTATAGTCAATGGGGGGCGCAAGAGAGGGAAGTGAGATTCTTATCTAAGTAGGCAGCTGTTAACCACCTACTTAGAGTACAATAGCTAAGAGTATGTGGCTAGAAGATAAGAAATAACGTATACATATATATTTACACTCATTGCTGATCATACAGAAATGATTAACAACTGTTTCTTCAACCTAACAGTCCCTCCTGTTTATCATGACAGTATGATCAGAAGCATCAACATTGTACAAGTTGCAAAAGCACTTTAGGTACAACCTTCATTTAGACCACATTGTCATTATCCTGGAAAACATTTAATTCCGGTTCTTCAGGTCCGAGCCCTGCACGGGTGCTTTCGGCTCGGCCGTCATTATGAATTATATGTCTTCTTCATCGCCATCGCTGGAAACAGGCTCTGTCTCTATAGTTTGGGTAAGGGAGAGAAACATTGTACTGCGTGTCCGAAAAGCAGCGTTAAGAGCTTGATTAATAAACATTTTCAAACATGGTATAACAGTAATAAAACAACAGAAAAATAAAATGAAAAACAAAAGAAAATATAAGTGAAACATTACTTTGATATCCTATACCTGCAGAAGATATTCATAGCTCTGCCATACACCGTAGGTCCTTCACTATGAGTGAGCATTACTGAACAAACATAGCAATTTGTCACATTTTTCGCTGTTACAGTATCATGTACATATCGGTACCAGTAGTTTTGCATAAATGGATGTGAGTGGTCAGCGGGCAACGGGCGTAGATGGAAGTCATCATGGGTCCATCGCCGTAGGTGCTGTAATGGAGCTGGTGAGAGCCAGGACAACCATACAAGTCCTACAACAAGAATGACCCCTAGAGTCACTTTACCACATCCCCACCCTATCAGGGCCATCCTAAATAGAGTGCAGCTCAGTTGTTTTCTTCACCGGGTTGAGACAACAGCACCCTATTGGTTACTGTGCCTTTGTAGCGGACTTCCACTGCTACTCTGTTGCTGAGGCCTCTGATAAGGGCTTGATGGGTTTACAGTGACTTTTGTGTATCCAGGAAGGTCGTTCTGCGATCTTTACTGCTGTTGGTGTTGTAAGGAGGACTTGATAAGGACCGTCCCACCGAGGTGTGCTCCAATCTTTCCGCAACAGGACCTTGACCAGGACCCAATCTCCCGGCTGCAAGTTATCCTGTTGAGTAGAAACAGAATTTACCGGCAGACTACTGGGGCTATGTTTTTGTTGTGATGTTAGTAGTTTACGCATCCAATCGGCCAGCGTATTTTCTCGGTCTGCTTTTTCTATGTCATTCATTTCAGTTGCTAGGGGAAATGGTCTACCATACACTATTTCAAAAGGTGTTAATCCTGCAGGAGTGGGAGTTATTCTCATCCATAATTTTACTAGAGACAAACATTCTGGCCACGGCCTTTTTGTCTCTTCCACTGTCTTTCTTAGCCTTGTTTTAATAGTGCCGTTGGTCCTTTCCACTAAGCCTGCGCTCTGAGGGTGATACGCACAATGATTCTTAAGCGTAAAACCTAATGCTTGTGAGCAAAGGGACATAGTCTGATTTACAAAATGAGTCCCATTGTCTGATCTTATAATATGAGGTATGCCATAGGTAGGGAAATAATGGCTTACCAAACATTTTGCAACGGTCATTGCATCACAATGCTTTACAGGGTATATTTCTACCCACTTAGAAAAGGTGTCTATAATAACTAGACAGTATTTCTTTCCTTGTGACCAAGATAATTCAATAAAATCCATATGTACAACTTGAAACGGATACTCAGCTGTGGGGAACTGGCCACGTTTTGGTCTGATGTTTCCTTGTGCATTGTGTTTACAACAAATTAAGCATGTCCTACAAAATTGTTTTGCATAATCAGAAAAATTTATAGCATAGAAATATTGTTGTATGATATGTACCATCCCTCCTGTTGAGACATGAGTATTTCCATGGCTCACCAAAGCAGCTGTTTTGTATAAATTTTTTGGTAGGATGGGCTTGTCATTCATATAGTAAACTTTCTCTCGTTGTATTGCTCCTCTTTTGATCCAACTTTGTACTTCTATTTTAGGAGCATGAATCTGTGCATCACATAGCACATCGCTATCTATAAAAAGAATGTCTGCCACTGATAAGGTAGGTTGTTTCAGTGCCGCTTCTTTGGCGGTTTTATCTGCAAAACTATTTCCTGCGGTTTCTGCAGAGTCATCAGTCTGGTGTGCTTTGCATTTGCACAGTGCAAAGTGAGTCGGTAAATGCACAACGTCTAATAATCTAAGTAGCAAATTTGTATGAGTAAGAGATGTGCCCTGTGATGTTCTAAAACCTCTATTTTTCCAGACTCTTGCATGGTGATGGACAGCTGCAAACACATATTGACTATCAGTGTAGATAGTAAGTGACTTGTTCTTGAACAGTTCACATGCCCTGATCACAGCATAGAGTTCAGCCGCTTGTGCTGAACAAGTAGAAGGGAGTGCATTGGCTTCTAACACTTCAGTAGATGTAACTACAGCATACCCAACTTTATTTTTTCCCATATCATTTTTTGATGCTGAGCCATCTACATAAACAACTTCTGATCCTGGTATAAAAGTTTGCAGAATATCTGCTCTTGGTTTTGTTTGTTCTTCTATTGTTGCTTTGCAAGAATGTGGCTCCCCATCCTCTGCGGTGGGGAGGAGCGTGCTAGGGTTCAATAGGCCACACCGCTGAAGTTCAATGTTAGGTTGTGAGAGCAAAAGTGACACTAAGGTAAGATGTCTTGTATGTGTTAAGAATGGAAGCGGTGTCTGCAACAAGATTAGAGACACAGAATGAGGAACTTTAAGTATGAGGGGGTGACAAAGTACCAATTCTGCTGATACCTTTACTGCTTCTGCAGCAGCTGCACATGCCTGTAAACACTGTGGAAAGCCAGCTGCTACTGCATCTAATCGTTTTGAATAGAATGCTAACGGTCTCTCTTTTGCTCCGAATGGCTGTGTTAATACTGCTTTCATATAACCTTGATTAGCATCTACACATAGGGTGAATGGTTGTTGATAATCTGGTAGAGCAAGGGTCACATTGGTTTGCAACATTCTTTTTAAATTTGTAAAAGCATTTTCTCCGTCCTCAGTCCATTGTATTTTGTCCTTTAGAGTCATCTCCTTCCCGTATATTAAATTTTGCAAAGGTTGAACTAGAAAAGCATAATCTGGTAACCATTCTCTACAATAATTGCAGAGCCCTAAAAAGGACATCATCTGTTGTTTAGTCTGTGGTTTAGGTGCTTCCTGTATAGCTTGTTTCCTTATCTCTAGCAGCGAGCGACCTTTTTGTGAAAGGTTATGCCCTAAATAGACAACTGTCTTTTTGCAATACTGCAACTTCTGTTTAGAAGCTTTATGTCCAGTATTGTATAAATGCTGAAGCACAGTTAGGGTAGTTTCTTTGCAATGTTGTTCTGAATCTGCTGCTATTAAGATATCATCCACGTATAGTAATACCTGACTATGTGATGGTATTTCACAGGTACTCATAGAGTATCTAAGGGCCATGGTATATACATGTGGACTTTCAGAAAATCCCTGAGGGAGTCTAGTATATGTATATTTTTTCCCTTTATAGGTAAATCCAAATAAATGTTGAGAATCAGGGTGCAATGGTACTGAGAAAAATGCATTACTAAGATCCACTACTGAGAAGTAGCTTTTATCAGGAGTCAATGAGTTGAGCAATAAGTGTGGGTTAGGCACGTCTGGTGCTGCATGTTGCACTATGTTATTAACCGGTCTTAAATCCTGCACCATGCGCCATTTCCCTGTATGTCCCTTCTGGACTGGAAAGATAGGAGTGTTGCAAGTGGCTTCAGGAGCCTCTCGCAATATTCCTGATGCTAACATGTCTTGCACTACAGGGGCTATACCTTTTTCTGCTTCAGGTTTTAATGGGTATTGCCTAACTACCGGACGGTGTTCTGATTTCACAATTACTTTGTAAGGTGGAAACCCCTTTACCAGCCCTACATCAGTGGGGGAGGACGACCACAACCCTTCTGGGAGGCGATCTAGATCTGGACATGATCCCTCCTCCAGGGTTGAAAAAATTTGTCAGGTTGGGTCCTTTAAGTGTGTGGTGGGAGTGGTTTGAACTCTCCATCCCAAAGGAAACCGCCACACATTGTGTTTCTCATCATAGCTCCAACAGGAGCCAGATACGGGTTGGTAGTCATTGTAACTGTGCATAGAATCTCGTAAGAACATCTCTACATCTCTCCACTGCATCTGGGGTGGTTTTGAAAGAGATACGTGTGGTGTTCTCTCTCTAAATACAGCCTGTTGCTTGTTAGATAAAATGACTGAGGCTGCTGAAAACCCAGTGGTGGGGTTAACATACATATGTTGTAAGGTAATACAAGTGTCTTGGAGGGCATGAAACGTTTTGTCATAGACATAATCTGGTCCAAGGGTGTCTTTGTACCACATAGTGACGTGTAAGGCATCGTCAGGCATGAACTGGGCCTGTCTAGGGGACTGCTTTTCTCTAGTTTTCCGCAATAATTCTCGTGTCTGTGCAGTTCCCCCTAGGTCCAGAGACCAGTAATATTGTGGTGTTGTGGTTCCTTGCACAACATAAGCTTCTTCATTTACGATTGCTTTCATGCCAGTGGCTGTGGCAACCACGCTAATGCCCATTTGTACCATAAGGTCTCGGCCTAACAAGTTAACAGGACAAGAAGGGCTTATTAACACCTGTGCTTGACATTCAAGTCCAGTTTCCTTATCTTTTACTGCAACTGGGTTTGTTAACTGATGTCTGTCTGTCTGACCTCCTGCCGTTTTTATATTTATGACTGATGAAGAATATGTGACTCCGGGAGGACTGGAGGTTAGGACAGTCCTACATGCTCCAGTGTCACACAGACATTCATATACTTTGCCGTTTATGACTAACTTCCGACTTGGCAAGGTTTCCCACTGCCTTTCTGCTAATAACTGACACACTGCTTGTAAATCTATTTCCTTATCTAAAAGGTCTTGTAAAGTGACCTCCGTTTCCTTTCTTAAAATCACCTCTGTTTTGCCTCGGATGGTGTCGGTAACAGGGGCCTCCGAGGGGGGTCATTGATCATTGTTTTCAATGGAGTTTGGGTTATATGGTTGTTTCCCTACTCTACAATTCCTAGCTAAGTGTCCAGGTTTCCTGCATGTCCAGCAAATGTTATCTTGCTGAGACGAATTCCTGTAATTGTTTCTGAAAACACCTCTCCCCCTTCCTCGGCCTCTTGACCTTCCTCTGAATCCTCCCCTCCCCGGAGGATTCATTTGCACTAGCGCTACTACTTCTGAGGCGCTGAATATTGTGTCTGTCTTTTCCTGTTTCTGCGCTTTCTGCGCGTGTTGAGCATATTATAGTGCTTGTTGGACTGAACCAGTATTCTGATGTACCCAATGTTTGTCAAGATATTTTCGCAATTCGGGCTTTAGGCCTGCGACAAAAGCTCGTTTTAGCTGTTGTTGGTACACTCCTACTGCCTCTTCATCAAATGGGATCCCTGAGTTTCCTCTAAATACAACTCTCATTCTATCCATAAAATCCTCAGGTTCCTCTCCATCTTTTTGTTTACATTGCGCTATTCGTCCATAGTCTGCGCGTCTTACGAAGGCTGTCTCTACCCTGTTTCGCAAGTCTCGTAATGCTTGTATGAGTTCCTGCGAGTCATGTGCTAAGACTTCATCATTATTACCATGTCCTGTGAAGTCTCCCGCTACACGTCCCCATTTATGGGTAAACAACTGTCTGAGACATCTATACATTTCCCTGCCGTTCAAATGAAAACTACTTTGTAATTCTAGGATGGCAGTCCAAAACTCGGGTACCCCTTCTTCAACCGGGGGTATTCCTTTTAAAGCCGCTGTTCTATCCTCAGCGGTCCAGGGTCTATATACTAACATAGTTTCGGGTCCTGCATTATTTGGGCCTCGATTTGGATTTGCCACTTCTACGAGTGGACACACCAAATCATTCTCCCAGTCTTCCTGTTCTGTGTCATTTTTTGGATGCCAGCGTACTTTACTTGTCTCCAGATCCTTTAACGGATACAGAGAAGGGTTAGACCCTCGGGTCATCATTCGAGATGATTCCCCTCCTCCTATTTGTCGTCTATTTACAGCTGGAACTGGTGCAGGCGCAATCATTGGAATTTGTGGGGGCAGTAAGGGAACTGGAGCGGCAGAAGATTTTGTTGCCGTCTCCTCATCTAGTGTAATTAAAGTCGCCTGTAATTTTTTCTCCTTATTTCCCTTTTTTTGCTGTCTTTTATTATCTCTTAATTTACTCTGTTCTAACCATGCATCAGAAAAAACATATTCTTTTTTTCTGTCTTTACCTTCTTTCTTATTGGTAGTCTGTAACATCTCCAGTTTTAAGTTTCCCTGTAATTTTAATATATCTGGAGTGTGGAGTTTTCCTTCAAACCCATGTTTTTTTCCTCCATCTCTGACTACTTATTTGTCCTGATCCTGGCTTATATCCTTCCATAAACTTCTCATCTCCCTCTAGTTCCATTTGTTTACTTTGATTCTTCCCCATTGTTACCTTTTAATGGATACACTACAAAAAATAAAAAATCCTAAAAGCAAGTCTCTGGCATGAGACCTCAGGAGGACACTAACACGGCCTTCTACTGCTCCCTATTAGAGCAGCGGTGTTAGTTTTCAGGGATGAAACCCGTCCTTGATCCTTCAGTCACCAGTATGTTGTTGCTTTTAGGGTGGATCGTGTAGGTTAATCTAAAACCTATAAAAACACATCCACATACAACACTGTATATATTTCCAACAACGCCTACTTTCTCTCCCGGTTAATTTCGGCTAACCTCAACCACATGCATGTCTTGGCCACCTACTTATTTAGGTGCCGTATCTCTCACTTGGCCACCTACTCACTTAGGTGCCATATCTCTCACCTGTATAGTGTGCTCTCTGATCCGTCACCGAGGTCCTTCAGACATCACCAGACGTCGAGCGCAGTTCTAACCACCGGCCTGATGACGAATTCACATCACAGGTCTTTCTTGCACCCGACTTCGAGTGGCTGTCGACAGACTTCGGTGTCGCTTCTCTCGGCGTACTGGAGACGTCTTCGGGGTTCCTCGGATCCGGCTCGAAGGACCAAATTCTATGTTGGGGAAAGCGCCCGGCGTTTCCACCCCAACTCCACATTTATGAGACACACACAGGTTACAGTTTTACTTGCAAGGGTACCCACACTCTCTGCAATGCAAACTACAGCAGAATGTGTTACAAAGGGTGGTTCCCCTTGTCTTCTTTATTTATAGTCAATGGGGGGCGCAAGAGAGGGAAGTGAGATTCTTATCTAAGTAGGCAGCTGTTAACCACCTACTTAGAGTACAATAGCTAAGAGTATGTGGCTAGAAGATAAGAAATAACGTATACATATATATTTACACTCATTGCTGATCATACAGAAATGATTAACAACTGTTTCTTCAACCTAACAGTCCCAAACACTTTTCCTGCATCAAAAGTCAAACTAGTCCCTATTCCTGCCATGAAAGGTTCACATAATGTCACCGATACCTGAACCAACCATGTTTATCAGAGGATGCCAACCCTTTGGCTGCAGCTTTCTCTGCACACGCTGAGAGAGTCTTCAGTGTAGCAGGAAAAGATTTCAGGCCAGAAGATTGCAAATTAAATCATGAAACCTTTGAAGATATTATGCTGAATAAATGTAATAATAATGAAAAATTAGCAATGTGTATTGGAATAAAGCATAATTGTATTTGCCATGACGTTTTGCTTTTCGCTGTAGTGCTATGGTTGAACGGAAAAACTTACTTTTGTGTGCATAAGAAAATAAATAGGAGGAACTACGAAACCAAGTAATTCCTTTTACTATGTATACTTTTTCTTTAATGTTAAAAGATAGACAAACTAGTAATGGGCAAACAGCTCTTCGGCTCTTGAATTAAATTATGCAGGTACTACAGCAAAATGCTCAAAAATACCAAAACACATCAAGAGCTAAATATGCAAAAACAATAAATACCTTCCTGTGGAAAAGGGGCAACATAAACCAAATGTAAAGTCACGAAAATCATGAAAATATAAAGTACACTTTACACACTTCATTTCTTTGAATTGAAATTAATTATATTCATCTACCTTCATACATTAATACAAGACATTATATGATTATAATGTTTGTTATTATCATATAATTTTTATTTAGGTATTATGTAGGTGCAGTTAATGTATAGTGTTACCTGATATATACTAATAAGCAGTAATACAATAAAAAGAGAGAAGAATGTCAGCTGTTCTCCAAGAAGTTACTGATTTCTTGGATGGCTAGAAGAACATCGATTCAGTTCCCAAAAATCTGTAAGAACAATTTTTGAGGATCTGTATTTTCCATTGTTATTCTCAAAGGGCTGTCATCATGACTATTTTGCTTTTCAGGTAAAGACTCCAACAGCAGGACTGTGGTACAGCAGCCTGTGTCTGACACATTGCAGCCAGGAGACTCTGTGAGCCTGCAGTGTACGATAGAGACTGGGAGCTGTGCAGGAGAACACAGTGTTTACTGGTTCAGACATGGATCAGGAGAATCCCTTCCTGGAGTCATTTACAGCCCTGGAAACAGCAGTGATGAGTGTGAGAAGAGCCCTGAGGCTGGATCTCCTACACGGAGCTGCGTCTACAGCCTCCCCAAGGGGAACCTCAGCCTCTCCGATGCTGGGACTTACTACTGCGCTGTGGCCATGTGTGGGGAGATGCTGTTTGGGAACGGCACATAGCTGGATATAGATGGTAACACCCAGTGTGGGGAGATGCTGTTTGGGAACGGCACACAGCTGGATATAGATGGTAGCACCCAGTGTGGAGAGTATATCTGCTTCAAAGTTTTATTTAGCTTATTCTGCTATTAAGACATTTATTTCTTTTTTTAATGTAATGAATTTTCTAATTTAAGTGCTTAAATTAAATTACACAGATGTTAATTTAATAATTATCCATCCATCCATCCATTTTCCAAACCGCTTATCCTATTGGGTCGCGGGGGGTCCGGAGCCTAATTTAATAATTATTTCAAATATTAATATCCATCCATCCATCCATTTTCCAAACCGCTTATCCTATTGGGTCGCGGGGGGTCCGGAGCCTAATTTAATAATTATTTCAAATATTAATATAAATTGTTAAAATACAAAATACTAGAAGTTCATGTTAAAAATGGACTATTTACAAAACAACTGCTGTAATGTGTTATCGATTTGATCTTTAACTAATGTAATGTAAGCAAATGGGAAATGTGTCTCTATATCATTATGCTGAAATCTATCTCTTTGTTACAGGCTTTCAGAAGCTGCTGGATCCTCTTCACTCTGGCTTGCTGATAGTTTTATCTTGCAGCATTATTCTGAACGTTGCTCTCATTTGTATAAGATGTAAACTGACCTGTACACACTGTGCAGGTACGCTGCCCGGCTTTATGCACTCAGAAGGACAAAATGTAGATTTTAACAAATTATAGAAATATAAAATTGTTTTATGATAGATAACATTTTCATATTAAAACCACTCTTGCAGGTAATACAGTTTTAAAATCCATTATTAAATCTCACCTTATTTATATAAACCTTTTTGTACTGTAAGATTTACATTTTTGTATTATATCTTTCATATTTTGCAAAATCTATTGAAATATACATGTTGCAATAAGTTGCATATCAATAACTTTTATTACCAAGATCTCCTTTATAGCAATTTTATTATATATGATATATGAGAACAAATGACACGTATCCAAACATGCACACTTAAATTGACAGAAGTCATTTTTACTTTCATTTTTGAGACAAAAAGGATGTTGATTGCTTGAAAATTCGGAATGTTATCTGACCACGGTATGATACCGTGCGAAATTAAATAATATATTGATGTGTTATATATTTTAAACAGATGAAAAGAACAGTGATATATCAAAAGTGGAATGGTCACGCAAGCAAGTATGTAATAAATATTTCAAATTACAAATCGTCAGTAAAACAAATGAACCTCAGACTGATTTCCATCCTGGGATCAGCATTTTAAGTGCTATTTGTGAAAATAGGTAATAGCAAACCGATTTGATCCATCCAATTCTGCCATCTTTGTCTCCACAGTGCCATGACGAGGACACACTGAATTACGCTGCCCTGAACCTTAAGAAGCCAAAACCCAGGAGACAGAAGAAAGACGGGAATAATGACACTCTGTATTCTGACCTCCGCTACAGAGATTATGAATAAAGATGCTTCTCATTCATGTCAGTCACACAGAGTGTTCAGGGTGTAGCTTTAATAATGTTCAGAGGAGGGCAGGGGAGCCAGTGCTTCTGAGACTGAATCACGGGATTTTACGGAGCACCGGTGCTGAGTTTGGTGTCAGTGTGTTTGGGGCGCATTTTTACTGGAAGTGCAAATGTTCAAGCCAGACTGGGGGCTGAGGGAGGGGGAGAGGGGAGCCACAGAGATTATTTCTTCATGGCATGGGGGGGAATAAGCGGCTTTAATGTTGTGGAAAGGCTGAGTTGCTGCAATCAGTTCTTTGATGTCACACATGCTTACTTGTCTCCCTTGTGTACCATGCTGAATGGTTTGGGGCAAACGCACAGGGACTGATCGATTATATTAAACAGATGAAAGAAACTGAATGAAAATTTCAAGTGTTCTTAAATTACGTTTTTCATTTAATTGTGTGTTCTGGATGTATTTTTGAGTATATACATGTACCTGTATATGTACCTGTATATATACCTGTGTCGTTAATAACGATGTGGATAATTAAGAAAGAGGAGTTTTGTTTCTTGCTCCCTGTCTTGTTACTTGGCTCACAAACATACACACACATAGACACACACACAAACATACACAGACACACAAACACACACACACATAGACACACACACACACAAACACACATGCACACATGCACACACACACACTGCTACGGCTCTGTAAGAACACTACCATGCTCTTTTGTGTGAGTGGGGTGGGGGGTGTTAAATAAGATGAAAATGACAATGGCTGTACTTTTGTTATGTCAGTTGTGTTTCTATAGTCATTGTATCATATTCCACAAGCTTTTTATTCTACAAGATGTACAAGCCAGTCAGTGTATTCAGTGGGGTGTTCAGGAGTCATTAGGTTCTGAAAAATGTCTTGCATTTAAAACATAATGTACTTTTGAATACTTAAGTATTTTTAGATGCAAATACTCCAGTACTTTAACTGAAGTAAAAAATTAACTGAAAAACTTTGAGTATTATTTGACGAGGAGTATCTATACTTAACTCAAGTAGTGAAGTTGTGTACTTTGTCCACCTCTGTCCAAAAGTGACATACAGCTGTAAGCTGTTTGGGTTTGTTTGTCTGCTGAGTGCTTCTCTGCAGTGCTGCAGATGTTTCCACTGGTTAGATGCAGCTCAGGAAGACTGACCCACTGACTGCACTGTGCTGGACTCACTTTGCAAAGAGTAAAAACCACACAGACAGAACAATATCTGCTTCTTGTAAGACCCTGTTTCCTCTCTACCTCACCCAGGTCACGCTTTCAAGTATTCAGCCTAAGTTATTTTATCCAAACAAGCCACCATTATTATTCATGCAGCTGGACATTTGACTGGAGCACATGATTGCTACATATCACTACTGTACATGGAACGGAATGTACAGTTTTCACAACAGAACTTTAGAAAAGCAAAATTCTCATCAGTCCACATCTCTAACCATCACACATCCTAGGGCTCCCATTTATAATGGTACATTTTTGTTTTATTCACATTCTTTTTCATCACACAGATAAACACCATCCATTAATCTTACAGCATGTATCCTGGTCAGGGTGATGGGGACGACACCACCTATATCGAGTGTGATTTAAGGCCAAGACCTTAAAAGGGAGAGTCAAGACTGAGGCTTGTTACAAGAGCAGTGGGGCACAAAACAACAAACAACATCATTATGAATGTAAAATAAATGGATGTATATATAAATATAGGGTAATAATAGAAACAAAAAATAAGAATATATTACATACAGAGGAATATTATAGGAATATTAAAATTAACTTATACACAATCCTTAACTTATACACAATCCTATTGCATGTAACATTATTGCTCATGTGCCAGATATTAGCCTCCCAAAGGAAGCTGCCACACAGGGCATAATGCACTGGCTCAATGCAACACTGCACATCAGTGAATAAGGAGGAACAATATTGCAGATCAGCAGCAGATAGAAACTGTATCAGAAGACAGTGAACAGGGGAAAAGTTCAATGAGCAGAGTGCAGATTATAAAGCCTGACTGCTGTGGGGCCCAATGACCTGCGGTACCGTTCTGTCACACGCCGGGTGTCTGAGTCTCTTACTGAAGGAGCTGCCCTTACGGGCCTCCATAGTCTGCTGGGGGGGTGAGAGGTGTCACATAAAATTGATGACAGCCTTGTTATCAGCCTGCTCTCATCCATCTACTCTACAGTGCCAAGGGACGCTCCTCCCTGATGATGAGAGGAGTCTAAGCATGTGGACATTTGGGATAATGTGAGTTCAGAACTGGATGGTCAGCTGTACGACTTCCAGTCTGTAGGCAGACTCATCACCTTCAGTTATGATGGCAAACACAGTAGTATCACCTGCAAAATTCAGGATCTTCACTGGAGCAGCAGTGATTTGTGTAGAAATTGAAGAGAAGAGGGAGAGCACAGAGCCTGGAGGAGCTCAGTGCTGAGGGTCAGCGTGTCTGATGTGTGCTGTAAGCATACAGATGTCCTGCATTTGTGGAACATTTTGTTTGTGCTGCTGTTTATATGTGTTGTTGACGCTGCAGTCAGTAATTTTCCACTAGCAGTCTCACCTCTGCATTTTACAGGAAGACTGACCGACTGAGAGCAGGGTGTTTGTGTCTCTCTTCTCAGTGAGCGAAAACCACACAACCATCAGGTCCTCAGCTCAGGCCCACTGCTTCACTAGAAAAACCACAAAGGGTATTTTTATCTAAAAGTGGGTGAGCAAGTGAGATGTTATTGACAGCATGAATTTGTCTACTAACATTTTAAATTCAAACCTAAAAAGCAGTATGTCCAGGATGTCAGTAATTACATTTAGTCAGTATGAACAATTTGGGTGCAATAATATAGAATAATGTAGAATTTTGCATAATTCAGTTAATACCAGTAAGATACCGATCATTAACACTATAAGGTCATGTTGCTGAATCTCATTGTTAAAGTTAAATGAATCTACGCATTTTTATACACACAAGACTGTGCTTAGTTCATCTTTCAGTCAAAATCACACAGTGAGGCAAATCTGACCATCTTAATTGTTTTTGCTTGTGTGGAATGTGTGGAATGGCATCCCATGCAGGCCTGTGCTCTGTGCTTCCTGGGACAGGTCCCACCCTCTCCAGACCCCGATGAGAATTAGTAGTCGCTGGATAAAAGATTGACAAAAGATAAAAATACAAAATCATTCTTGCTGTCTAACCTCTGATTACTGCATGACATTTCTGATTTCTGATAACTGATAAGTAGAAAATATGTTTAGTCTCTTGCTTGGTGGTAAGAAAAAAGGAGAACCACAAAGAGCACAGTCATTTTCAAGGTTATTTCTCACTGGTCAGTGTGAAAGGCTGCGTCATTAATATAACGCGGGCTCAGCACAGTGACTGCACCTGCGCTGCACTGTAGAACACAAGCCAGGCTGCAGACCATCAGCCCTGAAGTTAAAACAGGACTCGTATGTGTGTCATGTGGTGTTTAATAAAAATTTACAGGACAGAACATAGTGGATTCAGTTCCTTTGCTCTTACACTCCCAGTCCAAAGTGTGGCCACGACTGCTGTCAATGCATCTGTCTCTTTTTTCACCTTAATTTTTTCACCTGTGTTATTCACCTTAATATCAAAAGGCTCCAAAGCAGTACAGTAATGCAGAACAAATATTGTAACTAACAAGGAAGTGGGGAGGTAATGGACAGAAGTGTTGGTTTTTGGTAACTCCACTCCTCTGACCTCCACTGTAATTTTAGGTTCCTTGGAACAATATTGTAAACCAGTCATCACACACCTAGGGGTTAAAGTCGACACCAACCTTAAGTTTGACACTCAGATAAGGTTAGTTGTCAAGTCAAGCTTTTTACAATTGAGGCAGTTGGCCAAAATAAAGCCAATTCTTTCTAGGCAGCACTTTGAGACAGTAATCCACTCTTTTGTCACTACTAGTTTGGACCACTGTAACGCCCTCTATGTTGGGGTTAGAGGCTCCACTATTGTTCACTCCAGAAGGTTCAAAATGCTGCCGCACATGGAAATATGAGCATGTCTCCCCCATTTTAGCCTCACTCCACTGGCTGCCCGTACATTTAGGATTCATTTTAAAATTCTGTTATTTGCTTTTAAAGCCCTCAGTGGTCTTGCTCCATCTGACCTGTGTGAGCTGCTTCACCCTTACACCCCCACCCGCTCTCTCAGGTCAGCTGATCAGCTGTTCCTGACGGTTCCTAAGACTCAGCGTGAGCTTAGAGGGGATCGAGCCTTTGCAGTCGCAGCTCCTAAAATGTGGAATGACTTGCCTTGTCACATTAGAGAGGAATCCCCTCTGTCCGTTTTTAAATCTCTTCTAATCTCTTCTCCTTCACCTTTGACACATTGTGAGATGTTAATTTTAATAGTAAATCTTATTTTAATCTTAGCCTTTTCTTTATTAATTAATAGATTTTTTTAAATTTTTATTAATGGCCTTTTACTCACATGAATGTTTTGGTTTTTATTAAATTTCTTTTACTTCGTTTTTAAGTGTGTGAAATGTTTTTATTTATTCTTTGTGCAGCACTTTGGTCCATAAGGTGTTAAAGTGCTTTTCAAATAAAGAGCTGGATTGGATTACATTGGAAGATGGCTCAACAAATCTCTTTCACAGAATGTAAAATTCGACAGAGGGCGCAAGGTGACATTCTGTCAGGGGCCCAGAATTTTTAGCTACACCTCTGTGTTACTGTGTTTTTTTTTGTTCTAGCCATCAATAACTCTGGAGTTGCTATATCGCCACCTGGGTGGTGAAAAGATCAGACAAAAATATGTACACATGTTACCAACAGTTTGAAATTGAAGTGCAGAGTTAACAGGTTTAATTAATCGTCCCCACGGATGCCAGTCATGAAATTTGAGAATTGCAAATTAAAACACAGGAAAAAATCAGGAACACTACAAATAAAATATTTAGCAAACACTCAATGTGCATCCAGGGTGACAAAGGGACAACTGGAGGATGATATGACAATCTGACAGTGACATTCACAGCACTTTATATGTTGCCAAAACAGAAAAGGGGATTAAAATCAAGAATCAGAAATCATGTATGAGGGTGGGGCTGCTTGGTGGTGCAGTGATTAGCACTGTTACCTCCCACCACTGGGACTCAGGTTCGAGTCTCCGCCTGGGTCACATGTGTGGGGAGTTTGCATGTTCTCTCTTGCTAAATTGGCCGTAGGAGTGCATGTGTGTGTGAATGGTGTGTGAATGTGCCTTGCAATGAGCTGCCCCCCCGTCCCTGGGTTGTTCCCTGCCTCGTGCACAGATCCTTCCAGGATAGGCTCTGGACCCCCCGCGACCCAGTAGCATAAGCGGTTTAGACAATGGATGGATGTATGAGGGTGAGTCACAATGACGACAGCTGCTCTGTTGACTTGGTCCCAGGAGTCGTCAGCGTTGGTCTGCCGGGGCCCCCGTCCTGTCTGTGGAAGCACCCGTCTTGTTGGCTGTTCTCTCTGCCTGGGCCCCTCCTGCTGCCTCACGTTTGGGTTGAAGTGGCCTCCCCAGTGCTTCTGTAAAGCTCTTTGTGTATCTTAGAAAAGGGCTGTATAAATGTAACATTCATTCATTTATTCAAGGTCCCAGCCAGAAGAGTGCAGTACTACACTGTCCCCCACAGCCTGAATCAGCTGGATGTTATAGGATTAAGACACTTCCTGCATTAGGCCATTTACCCTCAGTGTATTTCCATACCCTGACAGGATGGATGACAATACTATGGCCCTAATTTTCAATACACAGTTTTCACAGGAGTCTCACCCTCATCCACATTCTCTGCATTCCTTATCTCATGCTTCTTTGCCACCCGCATCTCCTCTGCCTGCTTTGTCTCATTTTCCCACAATTGAAACACCGTCCAATTTGTCTCTGTTTTAGTTCTACCACATTAGTCCCTGAGCAACCAGTCTGATCCCGTTCCTCTAATTTCAGATGCATCTGGCCTTATCTGATTGGGACTGAAGCTGCTGTTACTAGGAAAACCACATTCGTCCCACTGGGGCAGGTCTGACACCGCGTCCTTCCCATAGTCTCCCATAATTGTTGTACAGAATTTCAGCTGGAGTCTTTCCCAGAAGCAAGTAATTTCACTTTAGCACCTGTTCAGTAAAAGTCAAGTAGGTCTTTAATGTTATTTTTAACTTTACACAGTTGAGTATAGTACAGTTACAAAAGAAACTGTTTCCCTCGGACCAAGGTGCTACTTAAATTAACAGAAGACTAACACATACCAACCTAGCAACATACTGTATGGTGCATAATGAGCAAAAACTGTGCAAACATTGCAGGACAGTGCAAAAGAGAGGACAACTGACACCAACAGGCACAAACAGCACAGTAAACCCAGTACTGAGAAGGCGCAGTTTGGTTGTCCAATGAGGGATAGCAATAAAAATAAATAAAAGTAACTGTAAACATGGCGACAATAAGATAAAAAATAGTAGTTAAATAATAAAGTGTGTTAATGAGTGTAAGTGTGTGTGGTATCAGATTAGTCCCTGAGAGTTCAGTAGTCTGACGGCATGGGGGATAAGCTGTTTGAGTCTGGCTGTGAAGGCCCGAATGCTCCGGGACCTATTTCCAGAAGGCAGGAGGGGTGAAACGATAATGTGAGGGGTGGGGTGGGGTCATCCACAATGGTGGTGGCTTTGCGGATGCAGTGTGTGTGGTGTGAATATCTGTGATGGAGGGGAGAGATATGTTAGGGTTATCTTCTTCTGAAGATGCGCTGGAAACAAACCAGTCTCTGAACACAGAACAACACAGACAGCTGTGATGACGTTTTACTTGCTGCAAGGTGTAGGGAATCCATTGCAGAGTCTCCGCAGTTTCAGCAAAATGATGGTTTATTGAACAGCAAAAATAATACAATGTAATACAGTGTAGAGACACACCGGGTACTGAAAGGCAGCTCAGATACAAATTGAAGACAGTTCTTCACCCCCCTTTATACCCAAAAAGGCCCTCCCCACCAAGGTGTTGTGTGTAGGTGTTGTGAGTGAATTTACATATAAAGAGTGACCCCCTGGAGTGTGAGGATCCTGAGACAGGGACGGGACAGGACAGGGTGGAGACTTTTATGATCATTGTAATTCAATTCTTATCACCTTATCTTATCCTTATCACCATAGTGGTGCCAACTGGAACCCCCATTCTCTCCCTGGCTTCCCCCATGATCATAAATTCCTAACATTGTCTGCATTCAAATGATCAACCAAGAACCTTGGGACATTTTTACCACTTTTCCTTACAAAGGGAAGCCCGGTCCTGACCTCGAGGTGTCAGCCTCTCAGTCGAACTCAGCCAACTTCGAAAGAGTAACTCCCCTCGCAGTGTCTTTTATTGAGGTACACAAACAGGATATGCAACTGACATTGAACATTGTTTGTCACCATATATGGGGTGGAAATATTCAAGCGACAGTTCTTGAGACGTGTTATTGCTCAATTAAGATCAAGCTGCGGCAGGGTGTTGTTTCTAAGCGTCTAGCAAAATGATGATAAAAAAAGTACATATTTCTCTAACACGATACTCCCAATGATTTTCTCACCTGTCATCACTATCTGTTGTAGGGACTTGTGATCTGAGGCGACACAGTTCTCAAAGCAGACCGTGATGCAGCTGCTCAGGGTGCTTTCAACAGTTCCCCAATAGAGTGTGAGAATGGGAGATGGGCTTTTCTGAGCTTCCGTGGAGAGTAGAGGTGCTGCTGTGCTTTCCTTACTATGGAGCTGATGTTGAAGGACCTGGTGAGATTCTCCGCCAGATGGACAACAAGGAATCTGGTACTCTCTACGATCTCCACAGATGAGCCATCGATGTGCAGCAGAGAGTGGTCACTCTGTGTTTTGTGTTCTTCTAACGTCAACAACCATCTCTTTGGTCAACATTCAGAGACAGGTTGTTGGCTCTGCAGCAGTCCGATAGTCATCACACTTCCTCTTTGTATGCTGAGTCACCGTTTTTATTGATGAGACCCACAACAGTCTTGTCATCTGCCTGATGTTGATGATGGAATTCGAAATGTGCATTGCTGCTCAGTTGTGAGTCATCGGAGTTAACAGCAGTGGGCTGAGCATAAAGTCCTGGGTTCCTGCTACAGCGTCTGAGCAGTTGCCTTCGTCGCCCATAGCTCCTGCGCAGCCCGAGCAGCCGCCTCCGCTGCCCCCTGCGGCCCCAGAGCCCGAGCAGCCGCCGCCTGCTTTGCCCGTAGCTCCTGAGCAGCCGCCTCCGCTGCCCCCTGCGGCCCCAGAGCCCACGCCCGAGGCGCTCCCTCCGCCTCAAATGACTGTGCCCCCTGGGGCTCTTGTTCCTGGCCCCACTCCTGTCCCTGACCCAGCTCCAGACTTTCCTGCCCTAGTCCCCGAGGAGGTCCCGGACAGTCTGACCACCGTGTGTGCCACGCCCCCTGATTATCCACGTGTGCTTCCCTGATCGTACCCAGCTGTGTCCGATTATTTTCAATCAGTCCTGTCTATTTGAGTTCATGTCTTACTAGAGTTCAGTGTCCGTCATTGAAGTCCGTCTGCGTGAGATGTTTCCTGCACCCCGTGTTCCTAATAAATCCCCGTATCCTGCCTGCCTTGCCTGTTTCCTGCCCGTCCGCCGCTCCCGTTAAATGGCGATCGTGACACAAGGCACACGCACATCAAGTACCAATGCAGCAAATACAGATGAACAATTTAGGAGGAATACTAGTCAAAGGAAGGAAGAAAAGCAGCCCACCCTATCTCATGGTCACGGACACAAACATCAGGGAGTGTTATGAAGAAGACATCACACTTAACACCATTGGTTTTATGCAGTGAATTACACCAGAGAGAGTTTTTACATTCTAGCTGTGTTACGTAACATTCCTCAGCCTTCAGGTTTTTTCCACACAATGCACGACATGCAGGGGTGCCAAACAAAACAGCGGAACTGCAGTGTAGCCAATTATTTGTTTCAGTAGTTTTAAGAAAACTAGAACATAAAATGTTTGTTTTACTTAGTCCACAAAAGAGTTTTTACCTATCTTAGTGTATTTTACATCACATACACTCTCGGTCCGTTGTGGAGTCCATCCCACTGTAGTTGGAGAATGCTGCCATCAGTCGCTTGGTGTAGCACTCGCAGGATTTACCAGGCTCCTGTTTAAACTGATGCATCATGCCCCAGTCCATGCGCAGGAGGACCAGTCTCTGAAGGGCTGTCGCATGGTGAGGCCTGTTCTGCCTGGGGTCCAGCAGGTCACTGGCAATGTCCTTCAACTCACAGTGGGCTTGCGTTCATAGTGGGGTACCGCAGGGTTCGATTTTAGGACCACTATTGTTCCTAATTTACATAAATGATATGGATACCAATATATACAGTAAACTGGTGAAATTTGCAGATGACACCAAGGTGGGTGGTGTAGCAGATACTGAATTAGTGGCTCAGCAGCTACAGCGGGATCTTGATTTAATTAGTGACTGGGCCGATACCTGGCAGATGAAATTTAACGTCGATAAATATAAGGTACTCCATCTAGGGAGCAGAAATATAAAGTACAGGTATTTCATGGGTGTCACTGAAATAAAGGTAGCTGATCATGAGAAAGACCTTGGTGTGTATGTTGATGCTTCCATGTCCCATTCTCGCCAGTGTGGGGAAGCAATAAAAAAGGCCAATAGGATGTTGGGGTATATCTCCAGGTGTGTGAAGTTTAAGTCAAGGGAGGTAATGCTAAGATTATACAATTCCTTGGTGAGACCTCACCTAGAATATTGTGTGCAGGTTTGGTCACCATATCTTAAAAAGGACATTGTGGCCTTAGAAAAGGTGCAGCGTAGGGCCACAAAAATGATTCCTGGTCTTAGAGGAATGTCATACGAGGAACGGTTACTTGAGCTAAATCTGTTCAGTCTCAAGCAAAGGAGATTGAGGGGGGACATGATCCAGGTATATAAGATTCTAACAGGTTTGGATGCTGTTCAACCAAATAGTTACTTCAGCATTAGTTTAAATACACGAACTCGTGGCCATAGGTGGAAATTAGCGGGAGAACATTTCAAGCTGGATTTAAGGAAGCACTTCTTTACGCAGCGTGTAGAGTATGGAATAGTCTTCCTGATAATGTAGTGCAAGCTGAATCCTTGGGTTCCTTTAAATCAGAGCTAGATAAGATTTTAACGACTCTGAGCTATTAGTTTAGTTCTCCCCAAGCGAGCTTGATGGGCCGAATGGCCTCGTCTCGTTTGTATAGTTCTTATGTTCTTATGTTCAACTCCTTCATCTACAGTGTCAGATGAGCAAACCTTATCTCCCCCTTGAGGATTTGGACATACCAACATAGGGGCAAGAATTTCTGCTACCTCGTCCTGCTGCCTGAGCGTTTCGCCACGGCACTTCTTCACCGAGAAGGAGGTAGAGTCGGGTGCTGAATGGTTATGATCCTCGTCTGCAGGGGGGAGAGGGGAAGGGGCAGGGGAACCACTGGCTACTCCTCCCTCGGTGGCATAAGGAGGAAGCTGCTGTTTGGGCAGCAATGCTTGGGCAGGAGCCACACAGTTTATTTCTGGGTATCTAATTAGCGGACACCATTAGGTCCCTTCAGGGGCTCCACAGACAAACTCATTGACAAAATAGAATTGTCACAGAAAAATTCTTTGTCACATGCTCAGTCGACATGGACTGTGTGCTATTTACATATTTTTGGCACAAACGAAATCTCATATGCATATCGATGTATCTTTGGCACAAGTGGACCTCCATCACTTTAAAGAGGGTAAACTCTGATCAGGAAATTTACGACGTCAGAATAAACGGATTTTTTAACAGAAGTAACTGACATGCCCTAATAAGGAAATGCATACAATCAGAATACAATATCTGTGGTTTTTAACAGTGGTAACAATCTGATAATGAAAGGAATCAGATCAACATTTCTATAGCATGTAACAGAGCTTGCTCCCCTCCAGAACTCATTGTTCCAGTAGTTATCTGAAATCATCTGCAGGAGCTATTCTTTTATTTGTATATTAAGCATAATTATTCATGAATATTATTGATTATGTTTATTTGTTTAATGTTTTTATTTATTCGTATTTATTGTTTATAATATAATGTTATATGGTATTGCAACACTTGAAACGAGAGGTACTTGCCTGCCTTAGTGATATTTACTATTGTCTAAGTGTATTCCCACCTGTAGGAGGCAGCAATGGTTGTTATTAAAGGTGCTGAGATTACGCGGCTCAGGGCTGAAGGTGCAAAGTGAAACAGTCATTGACCGTATTTGCCATGTGTGATGGTGTCTGCATATCGGCCCTTTTGCGCCAAACAAACCAGTTCAAAGTACTGTGTGTTAAAATATCATATGAATAAATCCTCTCAAGAACTAAACTCAATATCGTATCCTCATCATTCAACGCGTCTGACTTTTGCACCTCTTACCACAAGGCAGTGGATTACATGGGGAAATTACAAACAAGGAGAATTTAATCTGTTTTTCCTCTACATTGTCGTTATTCAGAATATTACAGACTATGAACAAAAACGGACAATGTAAGAAAATAAAAAAATGTGTATGACAGAAAGCTAGAGTATTTTTGCAATGGTGAGCACTAGCTGGTTTATGTACTAGCTCACACTCAAGAAACAGCATAAATGCTACTCATACACAGTTGGGGGGCAGGGGTCAGTCCTTGTGCCTGTAATGAGGTCACCAGTTGAAACTAACCCAGCCTCAGCACGTCTGTGGGTCCTTGAGCAAGGCCCTTAACCCCCAGCTCCCTGGGCGCCCCAACAGGTAGCTGCACTTCGCGGACAACTTACTCCACAAAGAGTAAGTTGAGGGAGACATAAAAAACACAATTTCCCCACGGGGATTAATAAAGTCCATCCATCTATGGAATATTATTTAGCACTATATAACGCAGAATATAAGAATTACGATTTTATAAAAAGTATGCCAAATATCCATGATATAATCATTACAATGTAAACATTATAATGTAATCAACACAATGGAACCAACTGAGTATGTATTTGCACCTTTTGTTAGTCTGAGTTTCTGTTAGCTACTTTGTTAGTCCTGAATCTATGAATATTCACATTTTTATCGCGTATATTTTATCACTATGTAAAAGGACAAATATATTATCAACCTTTTAGTGAGACAATGTGTAAACGGCTGAAACTACCAAGGTTTACTACTGAAGGAAGGGATTCACCTGAGTTCACCAAAAGTTCATGGCTGAGTATTTTTAAAAAACCAAGTGGAGCTGCTCGCGCCACTATTATGTTCAACCGAGAGGCCAAACGGTAAAAGAAATGACTGTCAAACTTATCACCTAGGGGTAAATATAAATCTATACAAATATCACCTGCATGCACATTACTTCTTTTACAATAACCAACTCCTGATCCATACTGTTAGTCGTGAAAAAAATAACTATTGTGTACATAGAGGCCCTGTGTAAAAAGATAACTGCCAAGGAAAAGATCAAAAACATTTATTTCAAGGATTCAAAGTTTTTATGGTCATGTACAGTGTACAGTGCAGTTCTTATTTGATTAACTTGAATGTCTTCACAGACAAGACGATTAAACAAATAAAGCAGCGCAACATTATAGTAACTAACAACAAACAAAGCTCACGAGTACTATTACAATATTCATATCATTTATTTAAATTTAATTTTACCAAGTAAATTAATTGAAAAGCAGTTACCGCTTTACCTGCTTCTCGGGAGAAATAGCAGATATACAAACGTCATGTATGTAACTAAAATCTTAAGCCAATAAGGGCAAAGTTGTGTCGTAATGGAGGCGGATCCAGCCTGTGCAGCCTGCTAAGAGGTGCTGCCTGATGTGTCTTGCTCTCGCGGAGTTTTGGTACCATGTGACATGGTGACGTAATGCAACGGGCGATAAAAAATATAACCATGATGCATTGCGTCAGGACCAGAATGCATTGCTTTAAGCTAGCGCTGTATGTGGGTGCATGAAGTGGAAAGCACCCAATAATAAACATAACATTTTTTAAAAAATGTTTTCTTCACCGGTGCAGTGAATTTAAATAAAGAGCTATGATGGTGCTGCAAATGGCTTTGCATAGTAGTTAGTAGTAGCATTAGCCGCTGTGTGCGGCATTAGCTTTCTACAGTCCTTACAGATGGTTCGTGTTTTGTCTGTCTCCCTTTCGCCATTTATATTTTCCGCCGGGCACCCGAAATGCTGACACACAAAAGATTCAAAAGTGTCTGGGGTATCTACTATAGTAATTTAGTCAGATGCCGACATATTTACAGCAGCTCATTTGCAGCGCATTCGTGAAACGGCTTTTCGCTCCAACGAGAAATCTCGTCATGTTGTAATATCGCGAGATCTCGTGACACGCGTTTCACTCCCACTTCTTAGTAACAGTCATGATTTGATAAAGTGACAACCTGCGTAATAATTGGTAATACATAGAGTTTGCTATTGTTCAGGCTAGCAGACTGTTATGGCTTGAGGTTAATGGTGCCTGTTACTTGTGAATTTTCACATTTGCAGGGATCTTCTGCCTCGTGAACGTGAAACGGGTAATTATGCTAAAAGAAGAAAAAAGCAGAACTGCAATGTGTGTAAGGCTGGTGCTGATTTTTCAGTCTGAACACAGTAAAATTTATACAAATTACCTGTATTCAAACTTGTATTCTTTATATAGTTTGGTTAATTACTATTTAAAAGTTTTATCTGCGCTCCATTGTATAACTTATATTGGAGACTTGTATGTACTTTTCGATTGGAAATGGTTAGCTGTATACAGGGGCGCCGCTAAGGGGGGGAAAGTTGGGACAATTCTAAGGGCCCACGCCCTTTAGGGGCCCCCAGAGATCTGAATGGGTGTGGTAGGGGGGCCCAACCTCATATTTTGTCATAGGGCCCAAAATTGCTAGCGGCGCCCCTGGCTGTATATACTTTGAATATTTTTATGATTAATTTCTTTGTTTATTTAATTTGGCAACAGATCTGCACTTTTAGCAGTATTGCTGTCAATTTTTGTGAAAGTTGTTACTAAATAAAACAAAAGAAGCAGACTTGTGTAAATCCTATATTGGTCGTGTATTCTTCCTGTAGCGTAGTGACAGCTTTTTGTACGGAAGCCGTGAACGGCTGTGCTTGCAAATATATTTTCTTCTGAATAATTAGAAGGATAAGCATATTTTGTCGCCGCCGCGAGATAGTCATGCCATACACAGCTCTGCTCGTTTTTGTACTGTAACCGTGTTACTTAATTTGCGAATCCATGAATTTAACGTTGACATTAAGTCAACATTGACATTGACAACGTTGACATTAAGTGTTGCACCTATCTAGTGTTTTACCGTGAAGGGCATGTTATATCTTGTCTCTAAGTCGCACTATGGTCCAGGGGAATGCTATGTCATATTAGAACATGTGTCGATGATGTGGCAATATAAATATTTTAGAATACTGTCAGTTTTAGTTTCAGAAATCCATCATTTGAGAAAAAAGGCCAGTCACGACAAATATATATGGAATATAACAACAGAGGTTAGCTGTATTTGTTTAAGTGTAAAGATGCACATAGAAACATGCATGAGCTCATCTGAGAATAAACTGAATGCAATGAAGATTTGTGACTCCTGCTGGAAAATGCGAATAGTGGCAGGGTCTTCAAGCAGTACATTTGTCTGAGAGTCAGTTAATATTAGGAAAGGCACCGTTTTTTTTTTCAATGGCGCTAATTATCAAGAAGGAAATGGAGTACCCCAGTACCTGGTTTACGGGCACTGGAAGCTCCAGTATCAGTCAGACTTTCATGTAAGTATATGTGTGTTTAATGACTTGTGCATGTTTCATCTTTACCAGGGGCAGAGGGGAAACTCAATAAATAGCCTTCTCTCACACTTCCAGGCCTGCAGAACTGAGCATGTCCCCTGGTTTTGTGCATATGTCTGTAGGCTTTGAGTTTTTCCTATGGGGGCTTCAATTTCCTCCCAGAGTACAAATACGTGCAGATCAGTTGCATTGGGGAGTCCATACTGTGATGCTGAGTGGGTGTAGGAGGAGATTGAGAGATGAAACTCCGGATGATTTACTCCCTCGGCTAACTAACCAGAACAGGATCGTACCAATACCAAAATGATAAGTTTATAAATGTTTTTCACTACCCTGATTCATTCAGTTATTTCTGTTTGTTAATTCCATCCCCCAAGCAAATACATAAATAAACAAACAAATATTCAGGGGGAATGTGTCATAGGTGATAGAATCAGTGGATGAATCTAAAGAAAAAAAGTAATGATTTCTTTCTCTCCAAAACACAATGCACAAAACTCTTAAGTTAGGTAAGACATTGAAATTTTATGACAGTAGCATGATGCAGAGGAACAACAGAAGGAAAAATCTAACTAAACCTGAGTCAACTAGGACTAATTACACTAAATTAAGTGGAACACACAAAATACCTAAAACAACTTAATAAACAAGCAAGAAATATTACATTTGATTAACTATACTGATGCCTGAGGGAAGTTCTTGTGCATAATGCAGCAAGTATATACAGCTGCAGAGACACTACACATAGTGCAAATAAATTAAAAAGTATACAGTACACACACTGATTCCTGAAAAATCTAAATACCATGGAATACTAATGAAATACTGATGATGATGATAATAATAGAAATAATAATGAATTAGTTTAGGGTATTATGCAATTGACATGTACAATTAAAAAAGAAATTGCACCAGACATTTCCTGTGGCAAAGAAGGGTTGCTTTGTGCCACATTACTCAAGTCAATTCACTTTATTTTGTATAGTACATTTTCATAGCCTTACATTGTCTCAAAGCACTTTACTTTGTCCCTGCCCAATTGTCCCAGTGAGCAAGATCTAGCCTGAAAAATTAGAAAGCGACATTGGCAAGGATAAACTCAGTCATAGTAAGAAACCTTTGGAGGAACCAGAGTGAAAGGGGGAGCCCATCCTCCACAGGGCAGAAGTCAGGTTAACAAAGTCCTGATTTATATGGTTTATATGGTTCAATTAGTTAAGTCCGGATGTAAATACAGAATAACTGGCAGCAGGGCACACAGGAAAGACGTAAACAGGCAGGAGGGCAGGCAGGAGGGTGGCACAGGCAGGACGTAATGGGCAGGAGGGCGGGCAGGCAGGGCAGCACAGGCAGCCAGAACTGTTTTGCCACTGCAGTTTGTTTTACAATTTCATCTGCATTTGTTCCCCCAAGGTATAACAGCAGCTAATTTATGAACATGCTGCTTTTCAGAAAAGTTTAATTTCCAGGAGCATGACCAGTGCATACATTTAGTGTTGATGGTTCTTTGTAAAATGGATGTTCTGTACTTTTATTGATCTGTCCATCCATCCATCCATCCATCCATCCATCCATCCATCCATCCATCCATTCATCCATTTTCTAACTACTTCTGATGAAGTTCCGGGTTATGAGGTATCCTGAAGCCCAGGCAATATGGGACAAACACACACATGCACACACATAGGGTATACCTATCCTTATGGGGCCCGCTCATTGACTTCTATTGGATAAATGCTAACGCTAACTATGACAATCTTAACCCCCACCCTGCCCTAACCATAACCATAAGTAACCAAGCAAAATAAAAGAGGTTTTGCATTTTTAGTTTTTCCACAGCAGTCACAGATTTTTATAAAATAGAGTTTTCCTGGTTTTCAGTTTCGTGGTCCCCATAAGGGAAAAAAAAAACAGGTATTTATCACGCTATGGGGTAGGATAGGTATACCCGCTCGCACACACACACACAGACATGCACACAAATGGATAGATCACCACAGTTACTATGGATGTCGATCCTGCAATAATGAGACAGAACTATCATACTTAACAGGATCATATCCCTAGTTCTACATATGCATAATTATATTTAAAAAAGATCCCACGCACCCAGCACATGAGATGTTTGAACTTCTGCCCTCTGGTAAACGTTACCGCAGTATGCATTGCAGAACAACCAGATTTAATAAGAGCTTCTAACCCCAAAGCCATCAGAATACTAAATGCTAATGAACATACGTTTATGTGAAACCCTACTCTCTCTTACTCTCTGTGCACTTTATTACCACAACTGGTATTAAGTTTACTTTTTATTTATATAGTATAGTGCAATAATATAATCACGATTTGTGTGTGAGTGTGCCCTGTGATGGGCTGCCCCCCATCCTGGATTGTTCCCTGCCTCGTGCCCATTCCACATTCCGGGATAGGTTCCGGACCACCCGCGACCCAGTAGGATAAGCAGTTTGGAAAATGGATGGATGGATATAACTAACATAAGACAGACATTACACCTAACAAACAATAAACACGAAATAAAGGAGTGGATACAAAAAAAATGTAATGCAATGACCAGATTTAACACCTGGATTATGTCCCCCCTTAGTCTCCTTTGCTCGAGGCTAAACAGATTCAGCTCAGCTAACCTCTCCTCATTAAACATTCCTCTAAGACCAGGAATCATTCTCCCAGCCAAGCAAGCCTGAGTCCGGCTTCCACTCCCCCGATCCCCAGCAATGTTAACTTGGAAGGGCGTATTCTGTATGCACAACTGAGACAACCCAGGTGGAGCTCAGCTTATCGGCTGGCAAAATTGCCTTCAGGTATCACCCACCCTAGTGAGAGTCCAAGCTAGGGCCGTTCTCAGAACTCACCCTAAACGAAGTCCTGCTCAAAAGTTGTAATGACCGCCTGAGGTACCTGTCAGCCTTGCCCGTAATGAGTCAGTGGGTGTAGCCGGGCTGACACGCTTTTGGGCATCCAATTGCTGAGAACTCCCCTTCGGTTCTGACAAACTGTACGATCACAAGCAGTGACAGCAGAGCCACAGACAAGCTCAACCAACAGAGAGCGAATGGTAAGCACCCAGCACCCGAAGGGCTCAACTGATCACATCCAAACGACTTCCTGATGGGATTGTGTACGTAACTGGTTTACTGTTGTTAATAGTGGTTGAACTTCTATGCAAGTCCCCTTGTTGGGGGAGAGGGAATGAATGAAAGCATAAGGTGAAATAAAACCTAAAATAAATCAAAAAGGTTAAACGGGAATCAAACCAAATGAATTGTGTTTCTTATTCAATTGTAAACATCAATTAGTTATGCAACAATAACCTAATTGGATGTTAATGTATTGTGATCAAACTGATTTAGTCCGTGAAGTTGATTCCTGCTTTCAGGCAAGAACCTGTGTGTCCAATTATGCGTGTTGTATCACCGCAGTTGACCACCAGAGACCCAACTCAGATGTTGTTAACCTACTATGGCGGACCACTAGAGGTGCAATTTCAATGGAGTGGCACTGCTATGGCTTGCCACTAGAAGCGCAATTTCAAAATTGAGTGGTAGTTCTATGCCTGACCACTAGAAGCGCAATTTCGAAATGGAGTGGTAGTTCTATGCCTGACCACCGGGGGCGCAATATCGAAATGGAGTTGTAGTTCTATGCCTGACCAATGGAGGCGCGATTTTGAAATGGAGTGGTAGTTCTATGCCTGACCACTGGAGGCGCAATTTCGAACTGGAGTGGTAGTTCTATGCCTGACCACCGGGGGCGCAATATCGAAATGGAGTGGTACTTCTATGCCTGACCACCGGGGGCGCAATATCGAAATGGAGTGGTAGTTCTATGCCTGACCACCGGGAGCGCAATTTCGAAATGGAGTGGTAGTTCTATGCCTGACCACTAGAGGCACGATTACGAAATGGAATAGTAGTTCTATGCCTGACCACTAGAGGCGCGATTTCGAAATGGAGTAGTAGTTCTATGGCTTGTCACTAGAAGCGCAATTTCAAAATTGAGTGGTAGTTCTATGCCTGACCACTAGAAGCGCAATTTCGAAATGGAGTGGTAGTTCTATGCCTGACCACCGGGGGCGCAATATCGAAATGGAGTGGTAGTTCTATGCCTGACCACTAGAGGCGCGATTTCGAAATGGAGTAGTACTTCTATGGCTTGCCACTAGAAGCGCAATTTCAAAATTGAGTGGTAGTTCTATGCCTGACCACTAGAAGCCCAATTTCGAAATGGAGTGGTAGTTCTATGCCTGACCACTAGAGGCGCGATTTCGAAATGGAGTGGTAGTTATATGCCTGACCACTAGAGGCGCAATTTCGAACTGGAGTGGTAGTTCTATGCCTGACCACCGGGGGCGCAATATCGAAATGGAGTGGTAGTTCTATGCCTGACCACCGGGGGCGCAAAATCAAAATGGAGTGGTAGTTCTATGCCTGGCCACTAGAGGCGCAATATCGAAATTGAGTGGTAGTTCTATGCCTGGCCACTAGAGGCGCAATTTCGAAATGGAGTGGTAGTTCTATGCCTGACCACTAGAGGTAACCAAAGATATAGCTAGGCGGTTGCCGACGCTAGATGAGTGACACACACATTTAATGCATGCGCATGCTGCTTGTGGCCTTCTTCTGTGCCTTGCACAGTATAAAACCCCTTAAAACAATTACTGAAGCGAGACGGCGCACGCGTTACGGCGACAGATTTAAATTGTGAGTGCACTATATCTCGTCGCAAATGGTGCTTAACCACGGTGGGTCTCAAGCACAGGAGACTCCCAATTTCTAAATGACACACACTTGGCTCACAGCGCAAAGTTGTGTTAAACTTGCTTTGTCTAAAGCAGGCACACACATACGAGTATGATCCTGATAGGTAACTAAGCTATCGGTCTTATGTCCAAGCGCAACATAATTTAGGTTAGAACCTCATAACAAGTATTCCCGTTCGCTAATAGAGAGATCTCTCCCAGGATATATAGAAACGGAGACACTCGTCCGAATTGAACCTGGAAACAAAGCGCTACATCTGAGAATCTCGTCAGACATAGGGTTAAAGTTTACTGCAGTTTAATACGAAAGAACTACAATGAAATCACCGAAAATAAAACAAAATAATATAACTACTAATAATAGAAATAAAAATAACTATAATAAGCCCATATGATCCCGCTTAAATGCCTTCAGATTGCCATGAGTGCGACTTTTGCAACCAGTTCACAGTAGCGCTTCTTCACTGCACGTTCGGTCATAAAAAGTTTAAATTGTGTGCTCAGAATAAGTTTAAACCTTGTGCCTTGTGATTATTAACCAATTTTTATGCTGAATGGTCGGCTCAAACTCAATTGCGAAACACCGTGAGTCTGTTAATGTGTGACTTAAATGGAACTCATTAATAACCAGTATCACGTAATAACCTGGGTTAGAATAGAAGGCTTGTCCAACGAGCTGCGTCACCAGGTAATGTAAACGATCGGTAGCGAAGCTCCCCTCACGGCCAATGAGAGAGAGTCTCGCGATATTTCAGGCGAATTTGAGGTTTCAGAGCGTAGATCGCACAGGCAGGGATTCTTGTGAGCACTCAATGAACGGAGGCTGAAGTTGTGTAAAAGACATGCATTTATTCCTATAACTAACATAAGACAGACATTACACCTAACAAACAATAAACACGAAATAACGGAGTGGACACAAACAATGTAATCATGAAAATGCAATGACCAGATTTAAAATGAGTAACCTTAAAAGGGAAAATACTGTTCTGCAAAGCAAGCAATTTGTGGAAATACTGTCCTAAAGTAATATAGCAGGTGAATAGGAGTTTAGGTTGTTATAAATGAAAGGAAGTTTGTTTACTTGGTTGCAGAGTGGGGGGGGGGGGGTCTTGGCAGTTGGTTGCGGAGGCTGATGAGCTGATGGGTGATGGCACTCAGGGAGGCGCGGTGTTTGCAGCGGTTGTTGGAGTGGAGCCCCTCTGATTCCCTCTCCTGGTGAAGCTTGGGCTTGGTTGCAGTTCTCTGTCCAGCTGGGTCTTCACTGATAGGCTTCAGGAGGGCTTCTTGTGGGCTTCTCTTCTCTTGGGCTGATGTTCTCTGCCTCTCTTTGTGCTGATGGTCTTTTGTTTTCTCCTCCCTTCTGTTTCTCCTCTCCTGGCTTTGTTCTGAGGTGCCAGGTTTTATAGTGTAAAGTTCGTGAATAGGAGTGACCAGGAATTCGACTCCTGGACCAATGGCTGACCATCCATTTGGCGGGCTTTCGGAAGGGGGTCTGTATCAGTCCTTTTGAGATTTATGACCAGAGTGATTTCCCTTGTATTGATGATTTTCGTTAGGCTGGTGTAACTTTTGATATATTCACTTTCGTGGTAACCACTGACCAGATTTGGAAACTGGAGTGATTTTCCATCGGTTTGATACCAAACATGCCATAGCAGCCTAGCGGTTCACACCTCATACCATCTGTAATGATTAATTAATGATTACTTATATTATGTCGTTATGTTATATTACTCACACCTTATTTTATGCCTCACAATCTATATAATTGTAAATATACTGTGTAGCTGCTGGCGCGTTCCAAACTAAATCTCATTGTACTTACAATGTCAATAAAAACATCCATCCATCCATCTAGGCAGGCCAGTGTCGCCTCCATCCTTCCTGAAGTCAGTGATTCCTTTGTCTTTGTGCTGTTTAGTGCCAAATTGTTTGCTGAACTCCAACCTATCAGTTTCTGGACCTCATCTCTGTAAGCTGACTCATAAGAACCAAAGAGATTTACAAATGAGAGGAGGCCATTCGGCCCATCAAGCTCCTTTGAGGAGAACTTAGCTAATAGCTCAAAAATCTTATCTAGCTCTGATTTAAAAGAACCCAGGGTTTTAGCTTGTGTTACAATAACAGGAAGACTATTCCATACTCTAACTACACGCTGTGTACAGAAATGCTTCATCAAATTCGTTTTAAAATGTTCTCCAGCTAATTTCCACTTATGGCCACGAGTTCTGGTATTTAAACTAACATTGAAATAGCCATTTGGCTGAACAGCATCCAGACCTGTTAGAATCTTAAACACCTGGATTATGTCCCCCCTTAGTCTCCTTTGCTCGAGGCTAAACAGATTCAGCTCAGCTAACCTCTCCTCATTAGACATTCCTCTAAGACCAGGAATCATTCTCGTTGCCCTACGTTGCACCTTTTCCAAGGCAGCAATGTCCTTCTTAAGGTATGGTAACCAAACCCGCACACAATATTCTAGGTGGGGTCTTACCAAGGAATTATATTATCGTAGCATCACTTGCCTTGTCTTAAACTCCACACACCTAGAGATGCAAAGTGCCTTCTCGCGTGGTGTTCCTGCAGAGGGAGTCTGTGAGTGCTGGAGATTGGGGGAGGGGGCAGTGTGGCTATGTCTGCTCTGTGTTCCTCCAGACGAGCAAAGAAGCTGTTTAGCTCCTTTGCTAAAAGGGCGTTGCTGTTAACAGTGACGGTGTTGTTGCCTTTGAAGTTTGTAATGTGTTGTATTCCCTGCCACACCCACTGTGGGTTGTTGTATGTGAAGTAGACCTCTATTTTCTGTTTCTCTGCCTGCCTGGCAACCTTGATGCCCCTATTCAGGTTAGCTCTGGCTGCACTCTGTGTTCTTGACTGCGCTGTCTTGTCCTGTAGTATTGTATTGTTGCTCTTGTGTTTATCTTGCACTTTCTCCCTCTGTTTGTGCTCCTTTCACTCTGTATAGTTCTATCTTGCCCGCACTTGTGTCATCTTGTGTTGTTTCTGTTTTTCTTCTTTGTCTTGCACCGTGGTCCAGGAGGAACAATGTTTCCTTTCACTGTGTACTGTGTATATTGCTGAAATAACAATAAACCCACTTGACCACCTGCCTCGATTCATCCTGAAGAGTTTTCCAATGTTGTTCAAAGGTCTGTTTGTTTCGGGTGAAGGACACGCCCCTGGACGTGCTGGATAAGGGGACCACAGATCAGTGTCCTCAGTCCTGCTTCTCCCTTCAAAGCTGAGAGGAAGATGACCCGCCTGCTGGTTCTGGTTTTGGCTTATGGAGCTCTGCTTATCTCCACAGAGGCCCAGCAAGATTACCACAGTCTCCCTGCACTCTACAAGACGGCCATTAAACTCGCAGTCGAAAATGCTCATCAAGGAACCCGTCAGCACATGAATTTCTATAACATCCAGGGCCGTCCGAAGGTAACTGCTGAGAAAGTGTTTACAAAAGTGTGAAACTTTCATCATCTGCAAGCTGAACTAATGAGAATCACATTGATTTTGATGTTTTAATTTCAATGCATATGATGCTTAATGTCTCTTCACAATGAAAGTGATGGTTGTATATCTCAGCCCTGGTCAATTTTACCTTCTCACAGTTTCTCTCTGAATCTGCTGCAGTCAAGTCTGTGACAGTTTGCCATTTTTTGGGTGATTATTGTTTGTTATATTGCCTTTAAAACAGTTGTAGGCAATTTTGTATATAACGTGTTTATGTGATTTAGATCAGCAGTGAATACATTGACATTGAGATTCTCTTGAGAGCAACAAAATGTCCAAAGTCAACTGCAACAGACCATCGGGCTGACTGTATTTTCATGGACAAGAGGGTAAGTAAAGAGTCACTGTGACTGTGAGCATTGGACATATCAGTTAGCAAATTAATTTAGGTTCATGTTAACTTTTTTGATGCCCTGCGGAGGAAAGTTAGCCAACAATAAAGTAACAAATAGATAGGTGGCCTCAAACAGCCAGTTCCATCACCTTATTCTCAAATTTTAGTAGGTTTACAGGCTTAAAGGCTGGATTACCAGGCAGTTGAAATCAGCCTTAAATGGCAGTGTGGTGTTTTGTGGTGAAAGGGCAATTAAATCTGGTCAGAGCAGGGTAGATGCGCAGTGTGAATTACCCTTTAAATTTACCTCTTTAAATAGTGAACTACAGGACCACTTAGCTTGATCGGAGGACAGTATTTTAATACAGAGCAGTGTTCAGTTAAACGGGATTTGTTGTTCATACTTTTAGATGAACTTGCTTTGTATAATATAGCCTTAAGGTGACCCTGCTTTGGAAGCTCTTTCCTCTAAAATTGTTCTGTGTCATTAAACCCTGCAGTCCAGCAGCTCTGCCTTAAATCTTTAGATATATCTTTACTACACCTTCTCTCACTGTATTTATTGCCCACCACTCTTTAAATACTGTTTTTGTGTGTCTGTGTGTTTTTGCAGCCATTCATTAACTGTAGAGTTTGCAGCAGACGGTCTGGTAATAATCTTACACATCCATCAATTGACTGTGTACCAAACAAGAAAGTGGATGAAGTAAGTGTAGAGAGTCTTAGCATTATGGAAATGTAACAGGTGTGTGAATTGTGTCTAAACATGTGGTTAAACTTTGATTGTGTTTGTACATGCAAAAATTTGATCAGAGTACTGTTTATTAATGACAAGGTTACTTTTAATCTGAACAACAGTGGCAGCACCAGGGAAAAGCTTGGGGGGGGGGCTCTAGCTCCTCCTCCAATGACCATAGTACCCCCACAGCACCCCCAAAATATTGGTTTCATTTTTTCTTTAACTATCTGTAAAATCTGTATATTGTGTAAGACATTTTTGCGGTTTTTATAGCATACTTGTAGTGTATTTTTTCTTCAAAGTACACATAGAGGCTCTGTGAGCTAGACGTTAGAATTTCATATTTTATCATATTTTATCCATGCTGTAGCTTATCGTGCTGTGTGCTTCTATACAGCATCTACATAAGCTGAAAAGCTAAAGCACCCGCTCTAAATAATCTCACTCCCCTATAGCACCTGTAGCATTAAGTCACTGGCGCTGCCACTGCTGAATAAACGACTCCAATCTGACTAAACCGCTTAACTTTTCCTCCCCATGTTACATTTCAGGACAAACGACGTAATATGTGTCCTTCTGATAAACCTCCTCTCAGATCTAAAACTGCCTTGGCTTCCAAGGACACTAAAGAAGCTGAAGGAGACTGTCTGGGCTGTTTCTGATGGCTGATGGTCCTGCAATGTGGACCAGAGGAGGAAACTGGAAGGGAAAATGCTTTGCTTTATATCATGCCCACCCAAAGCCCCCAGTGAGTAAGCCATAGGCGCCGATAGCATGGAAAAACTCCCAAGAAGGAAGAAACCTTGGGAGGGACCAAACTCAAAGGGGGAGCCCATCCTCCTGGGGCCGGCAAAGTGTAGGTGCAGGATCACAAAAAACTTAACGAGAGAATTCGACTGTCCCTCACAAAAACTGTAAAGTTTTAGTGGCTAAATTGCTTTTTCTATGCCTTTTCAAACAGGAGGAGATTTGTTTGGCTATATGTAGAAATTTTCTATACAATTTAGACAGCACAGAATCATTAACCTACTTTAATGAATTTATTTATACAACCACATATTTCACACATTTTGACATCAGTCATGCAGTGAAGATACAGTCTCTTTATTTCTTGACGCCAACCCTCCCCATTAATCCGGGCTTGGGACCGACACCTAGTTGAGCTGGCTTGCTCCCTTAAGTGGCTGGGTTAGGCTAAACTATGTACATATTTATAAAGACTACAATAAATTTATAAAGACCTCCCTAAATATGTAGTCTAACAAAACGCAGTTTAAAGAAGGTAGCCTACCTGGTAAACAAAGAAATTAAAAGGCCCACAGCATATAATCGGGCTATATTCCAAGCAGTTTTTAAGAACGTAACCTACATGGCGAAATTGAATTACTTTCTGGACCAACAAACGCAACCAGGCATGAACATTATGCACCTTCCTAGTCTTGATGTAAGTCGTCCTACAGATGAGGACGTTAGGCAGCCTTTAGATCCGACCCATCATGCACTGCAGTTTTTTGCAAATTCCTCAGACGGAAAACCATTAAATACCTCTTCTATTACCTTATATTACCTTATATTCATGTAATAAATATACAAATATCAATTAGTTGGAAATCAGCCAGACAGACGTAATTACTACAAATGGTTTCCACTGTATTTGTGACTCTGAGTGCCGCAGGCTTGGATGCAGTGCCGCACCATTTTGTAAGGCATGCACTGGCCAATCATGTAGCACTTCTCTCAGAAATATTAATGAGACATCACCTACCACCCTGCAAAAAAGAAATTTGCCGCTTGTCCCCCTGCACATGAGCCAACTTGGCTGCGTCAACCAGCGGAGCTCCGGAGCCTCTGGAGAAACACGCGGCAAAAAAGGCTCGCATGCGGTCTTCCAAAGTTTGGGAATACTTCAGTCATGACACCTTTTCTGCGCCTCTACTGTAGCTGGCGTTAATGATGCTGTTTCAGCCATTTTATATTTTCTGTTTACTTATTCTGTCATGTAAGACTGAGACAAATTATCGTTTACGACAATTCTTACACACTGTAGCCTGACTTGCTGACTTAAGTAAGTTTAACTATAAGCTACCTTTGCTAGTGTTTGTGAATAACATGTTTCTCTAGTTATGAAATTATTCCATGTTTTAGCATCTGTTTCAACATTAAAGTCAAATTGGTATACTGAAATATATAAAAACTATTGAACTATTAACTTAAGTCTAACATAGAAAATCCTACTGAATCTCTTAAGATTTTCCTTTTTTGTTAATGCACTAATGTTTAAGAAGTGTCTTAATAAATTGAATTTCAGATTTGTGTGTGGGTGGGAGTGGGTGAATTGTATTAAATTCATACATTCATTCTTTTGGCTCAGACATTACTGACCTAAAACAAATTGAGGCATTGGGTAAGTGCTTAAATTAGCTACTAAATGGCAAAAAATATTCTAAATATCACATTTTCCATTCTTCGGTATAATTTTAACGAATCACCTATGCTGCCAAACATTAACGCATAGATTGTCACAACACTCTATGTTTTAGTTCTTCTTTATGTGTATAGGATGGTGTGATGGTTCTGGTGGTGGGTGTGGCCGACGCTGCTCGCGATGTTTGGCTATGCTGCAGTCCCAGGGACCAAGTTGGAACACATTTCCACCTTCAAGCTTAGGTGGAAAAACGGCACCGAGACCCAGCAGCAGGACAACTTCACTTGTCCAGACAACCAGCCCTGCTTCATCATTGAAGTAAGCCCTGTGAACAGGAGCGAGATGTACTTCTGCAGTGGATGTTATAGCGGAAAGAACATCCCCATCCTCACGTCTGCCGGAGTGCCCCCTCAAGTGGGTGTGTGACTTAACTCGATGGATGAATTGGACAGAATGTACTGTTACTAGAGGTCGACCGATATGGGTTTTTCAATAGCCGATGCCGATATTTAGGAGTCAGGGTCAGGCGATGGCCGATATATGCTGCTGATTTTTTTTGGCCGATAATTGGACGTTTTCCCCTCTATTTGCATGGTAAAATATCACACTAATAATAACAAACGATACACAAAATTTCTCAATTTAGCATTTATTGAATACTCAACTTGGAAACAATAACACATTTATAAACAATAAAAATAGCAGCATCAGAATCTCTGTTAGTGCACAATATAGCAGCAAACTCCTCATGTTTGACGGAAGGAAATTTGTAAACAATACAAAAAGGAATAAGCATGTTATCTTCAGTTGTAATCCCACTTCCAGTCCCTGAGTCTTACTCACCACACTCATACTTCACAGCAATCAGACAGCAGTTAATTAACCAGAAGAGAAAAATGCAAAAACACAACAGAACTTGTAAATAATAACAAACTAATAGACAATAAAAATAGCAGCATCAGAATCTCTATTAGTGCCAAATATAGCAGCAAACTCCTCATGTCTGACGGAAGGAAAATTTGTAAATACACAAAGGAATGAGCACATCTTCAGTTTTAATCCCATTTCCAGTCCCTGAGTCTTCCTCATCCCACAAGCAGGCAAGGCATGTCACCCCGGTTGTGTGACACTTATTTTATATAATAAAATAAGTGCCCCCTGCGGCCCCAGAGCCCGAGCAGCCGTCTCCGCTGCCTGCAGCTACCGCGCCCACGTCCGAGGCGCTTTCCCTGCCTGCAGCTCCCGGGCAGGCGCCCCCTCTGCAGCCTGCAGCTCCAGTCCCTGGCCCCACTCCAGTCCCTTCTCCCCCTGTGACTCTGGTACCCTCACCCCGACGAGCCCGACCCCGGCCACGGGTCCTTATGTCTGTGTCCCATAAGGGGAGAGGACACAGACGCACGGCTGGGGTCCCACCCGCCCAGCCCCCTGGCTCGCCCTCCCTCGCCGGCGCTAGGGCTTGGTCGGCGCCTGCGGGTCCTGGCCCTCCGGGTCGGCTGTCGTCTGCGGGTCCCCCTCCGCGGCCTCGTCGCCCTGCCTCGGTCCCTCCTCCGGCGTCTTATCGGTTGCCTGCGGGCCCCCCGACGGCGGCTCCTCATTCGCCTGCTGGTCCTCCCGCTCTGGCGTGTCGGAGGACGTCGCCGTCTGCTGCGGCTCCCCCTCTCTCCTTGCCCTCGCCAGGGTCCCTTCCAGCTCCTTCGTCCCCTTCCCTGGTCTCCCCTCCGACTCCCTCCTTCGTCCCTGCGTCTGTCCCTCACCCCATCTCCTCGGCCCCTCCGGCTCCGGCCTCCCGGCCGCCTGCAGCCCTTCCGGCTGCCTCCCGTCGCCCGCTGGGTCTCCCTCGGGCTCCTCTTGGTTCCCCCTCCTTCTCTCCCTGGCCTCCCGTCTTTGTCCCTCCTGCCTCTGCTCCCCCTCGCTTTGTTCCTCCTGTCTCTGTCCCTCCTCTCTTTGTCCCTCGTCCCTCTGGCTTCTGCTCCTCTTTCCCCGATGTTCCCTTCGTTCACTCCCGGTCCTTTTGTCCTGCCTGTTCCCTCCGTGTCCCCCTTTCTGATCTGTTTCTCTGCCTTTCCTGTCTTATGTCAAGTCTTGTCCTGGCTCCTTCCCCTGTGCCAGTTCTGTCTGTCCGTTCTGTTCCCTGTCCCTCATTAATGAGGTTTTATATAGATATACATATATGCCCGGCTTGTCCGCTCCTCGTGTGTGCCACGCCCCCTGATTACCCACGTGTGCTTCCCTGATCGTCTCCTGCTTTGCCCGATTACTTTGATTAGTCATGACCTATTTTAAGTCCTGGTCTTACCTGTTTGCCCTGTCCGTCATTGTAGTTTGTCAATGCCTGCGTTCCGTCCTGCTCTACCCGCTCCGTTTCCCCGATTAAAGACCCGTTTTCACAAACACAAAAAATTGGTTCAGATAGGCGACGGACAATCTGATTGGCTCAGATAGGCGACGGACAATCTGATTGGCTCAGATAGGCGACGGACAATCTGATTGGCTCAGATAGGCGACGGACAATCTGATTGGCTCAGATAGGCGACGGACAATCTGATTGGCTCAGATAGGCGACGGACAATCTGATTGGCTCAGATAGGCGACGGACAATCTGATTGGCTCAGATAGGCGACGGACAATCTGATTGGCTCAGATAGGCGACGGACAATCTGATTGGCTCAGATAGGCGACGGACAATCTGATTGGCTCAGATAGGCGACGGACAATCTGATTGGCTCAGATAGGCGACGGACAATCTGATTGGCTCAGATAGGCGACGGACAATCTGATTGGCTCATAGGCGACGGACAATCTGATTGGCTCAGATAGGCGACGGACAATCTGATTGGCTCAGATAGGCGACGGACAATCTGATTGGCTCAGATAGGCGACGGACAATCTGATTGGCTCAGATAGGCGACGGACAATCTGATTGGCTCAGATAGGCGACGGACAATCTGATTGGCTCAGATAGGCGACGGACAATCTGATTGGCTCAGATAGGCGACGGACAATCTGATTGGCTCAGATAGGCGACGGACAATCTGATTGGCTCAGATAGGCGACGGACAATCTGATTGGCTCAGATAGGCGACGGACAATCTGATTGGCTCAGATAGGCGACGGACAATCTGATTGGCTCAGATAGGCGACGGACAATCTGATTGGCTCAGATAGGCGACGGACAATCTGATTGGCTCAGATAGGCGACGGACAATCTGATTGGCTCAGATAGGCGACGGACAATCTGATTGGCTCAGATAGGCGACGGACAATCTGATTGGCTCAGATAGGCGACGGACAATCTGATTGGCTCAGATAGGCGACGGACAATCTGATTGGCTCAGATAGGCGACGGACAATCTGATTGGCTCAGATAGGCGACGGACAATCTGATTGGCTCAGATAGGCGACGGACAATCTGATTGGCTCAGATAGGCGACGGACAATCTGATTGGCTCAGATAGGCGACGGACAATCTGATTGGCTCAGATAGGCGACGGACAATCTGATTGGCTCAGATAGGCGACGGACAATCTGATTGGCTCAGATAGGCGACGGACAATCTGATTGGCTCAGATAGGCGACGGACAATCTGATTGGCTCAGATAGGCGACGGACAATCTGATTGGCTCAGATAGGCGACGGACAATCTGATTGGCTCAGATAGGCGACGGACAATCTGATTGGCTCAGATAGGCGACGGACAATCTGATTGGCTCAGATAGGCGACGGACAATCTGATTGGCTCAGATAGGCGACGGACAATCTGATTGGCTCAGATAGGCGACGGACAATCTGATTGGCTCAGATAGGCGACGGACAATCTGATTGGCTCAGATAGGCGACGGACAATCTGATTGGCTCAGATAGGCGACGGACAATCTGATTGGCTCAGATAGGCGACGGACAATCTGATTGGCTCAGATAGGCGACGGACAATCTGATTGGCTCAGATAGGCGACGGACAATCTGATTGGCTCAGATAGGCGACGGACAATCTGATTGGCTCAGATAGGCGACGGACAATCTGATTGGCTCAGATAGGCGACGGACAATCTGATTGGCTCAGATAGGCGACAGACAATCTGATTGGCTCAGATAGGCGACGGACAATCTGATTGGCTCAGATAGGCGACGGACAATCTGATTGGCTCAGATAGGCGACGGACAATCTGATTGGCTCAGATAGGCGACGGACAATCTGATTGGCTCAGATAGGCGACGGACAATCTGATTGGCTCAGATAGGCGACGGACAATCTGATTGGTTCAGATAGGCGACGGACAATCTGATTGGTTCAGATAGGCGACGGACGATCTGATTGGCTCAGATAGGCGACGGACGATCTGATTGGCTCAGATAGGCGACGGACGATCTGATTGGCTCAGATAGGCGACGGACGATCTGATTGGCTCAGATAGGCGACGGACGATCTGATTGGCTCAGATAGGCGACGGACGATCTGATTGGCTCAGATAGGCGACGGACGATCTGATTGGCTCAGATAGGCGACGGACGATCTGATTGGCTCAGATAGGCGACGGACGATCTGATTGGCTCAGATAGGCGACGGACGATCTGATTGGCTCAGATAGGCGACGGACGATCTGATTGGCTCAGATAGGCGACGGACGATCTGATTGGTTCAGATAGGCGACGGACAATCTGATTGGTTCAGATAGGCGACGGACAATCTGATTGGTTCAGATAGGCGACGGACAATCTGATTGGTTCAGATAGGCGACGGACAATCTGATTGGTTCAGATAGGCGACGGACAATCTGATTGGTTCAGATAGGCGACGGACAATCTGATTGGTTCAGATAGGCGACGGACAATCTGATTGGTTCAGATAGGCGACGGACAATCTGATTGGCTCAGATAGGCGACGGACAATCTGATTGGCTCAGATAGGCGACGGACAATCTGATTGGCTCAGATAGGCGACGGACAATCTGATTGGCTCAGATAGGCGACGGACAATCTGATTGGCTCAGATAGGCGACGGACAATCTGATTGGCTCAGATAGGCGACGGACAATCTGATTGGCTCAGATAGGCGACGGACAATCTGATTGGCTCAGATAGGCGACGGACAATCTGATTGGCTCAGATAGGCGACGGACAATCTGATTGGCTCAGATAGGCGACGGACAATCTGATTGGCTCAGATAGGCGACGGACAATCTGATTGGCTCAGATAGGCGACGGACAATCTGATTGGCTCAGATAGGCGACGGACAATCTGATTGGCTCAGATAGGCGACGGACAATCTGATTGGCTCAGATAGGCGACGGACAATCTGATTGGCTCAGATAGGCGACGGACAATCTGATTGGCTCAGATAGGCGACGGACAATCTGATTGGCTCAGATAGGCGACGGACAATCTGATTGGCTCAGATAGGCGACGGACAATCTGATTGGCTCAGATAGGCGACGGACAATCTGATTGGCTCAGATAGGCGACGGCCAATCAGATTGTCCGTCGCCTATCTGAGCCAATCAGATTGTCCGTCGCCTATCTGAGCCAATCAGATTGTCCGTCGCCTATCTGAGCCAATCAGATTGTCCGTCGCCTATCTGAGCCAATCAGATTGTCCGTCGCCTATCTGAGCCAATCAGATTGTCCGTCGCCTATCTGAGCCAATCAGATTGTCCGTCGCCTATCTGAGCCAATCAGATTGTCCGTCGCCTATCTGAGCCAATCAGATTGTCCGTCGCCTATCTGAGCCAATCAGATTGTCCGTCGCCTATCTGAGCCAATCAGATTGTCCGTCGCCTATCTGAGCCAATCAGATTGTCCGTCGCCTATCTGAGCCAATCAGATTGTCCGTCGCCTATCTGAGCCAATCAGATTGTCCGTCGCCTATCTGAGCCAATCAGATTGTCCGTCGCCTATCTGAGCCAATCAGATTGTCCGTCGCCTATCTGAGCCAATCAGATTGTCCGTCGCCTATCTGAGCCAATCAGATTGTCCGTCGCCTATCTGAGCCAATCAGATTGTCCGTCGCCTATCTGAGCCAATCAGATTGTCCGTCGCCTATCTGAGCCAATCAGATTGTCCGTCGCCTATCTGAGCCAATCAGATTGTCCGTCGCCTATCTGAGCCAATCAGATTGTCCGTCGCCTATCTGAGCCAATCAGATTGTCCGTCGCCTATCTGAGCCAATCAGATTGTCCGTCGCCTATCTGAGCCAATCAGATTGTCCGTCGCCTATCTGAGCCAATCAGATTGTCCGTCGCCTATCTGAGCCAATCAGATTGTCCGTCGCCTATCTGAGCCAATCAGATTGTCCGTCGCCTATCTGAGCCAATCAGATTGTCCGTCGCCTATCTGAGCCAATCAGATTGTCCGTCGCCTATCTGAGCCAATCAGATTGTCCGTCGCCTATCTGAGCCAATCAGATTGTCCGTCGCCTATCTGAGCCAATCAGATTGTCCGTCGCCTATCTGAGCCAATCAGATTGTCCGTCGCCTATCTGAGCCAATCAGATTGTCCGTCGCCTATCTGAGCCAATCAGATTGTCCGTCGCCTATCTGAGCCAATCAGATTGTCCGTCGCCTATCTGAGCCAATCAGATTGTCCGTCGCCTATCTGAGCCAATCAGATTGTCCGTCGCCTATGAGCCAATCAGATTGTCCGTCGCCTATCTGAGCCAATCAGATTGTCCGTCGCCTATCTGAGCCAATCAGATTGTCCGTCGCCTATCTGAGCCAATCAGATTGTCCGTCGCCTATCTGAGCCAATCAGATTGTCCGTCGCCTATCTGAGCCAATCAGATTGTCCGTCGCCTATCTGAGCCAATCAGATTGTCCGTCGCCTATCTGAGCCAATCAGATTGTCCGTCGCCTATCTGAGCCAATCAGATTGTCCGTCGCCTATCTGAGCCAATCAGATTGTCCGTCGCCTATCTGAGCCAATCAGATTGTCCGTCGCCTATCTGAGCCAATCAGATTGTCCGTCGCCTATCTGAGCCAATCAGATTGTCCGTCGCCTATCTGAGCCAATCAGATTGTCCGTCGCCTATCTGAGCCAATCAGATTGTCCGTCGCCTATCTGAGCCAATCAGATTGTCCGTCGCCTATCTGAACCAATTTTTTGTGTTTGTGAAAACGGGTCTTTAATCGGGGAAACGGAGCGGGTAGAGCAGGACGGAACGCAGGCATTGACAAACTACAATGACGGACAGGGCAAACAGGTAAGACCAGGACTTAAAATAGGTCATGACTAATCAAAGTAATCGGGCAAAGCAGGAGACGATCAGGGAAGCACACGTGGGTAATCAGGGGGCGTGGCACACACGAGGAGCGGACAAGCCGGGCATATATGTATATCTATATAAAACCTCATTAATGAGGGACAGGGAACAGAACGGACAGACAGAACTGGCACAGGGGAAGGAGCCAGGACAAGACTTGACATAAGACAGGAAAGGCAGAGAAACAGATCAGAAAGGGGGACACGGAGGGAACAGGCAGGACAAAAGGACCGGGAGTGAACGAAGGGAACATCGGGGAAAGAGGAGCAGAAGCCAGAGGGACGAGGGACAAAGAGAGGAGGGACAGAGACAGGAGGAACAAAGCGAGGGGGAGCAGAGGCAGGAGGGACAAAGACGGGAGGCCAGGGAGAGAAGGAGGGGGAACCAAGAGGAGCCCGAGGGAGACCCAGCGGGCGACGGGAGGCAGCCGGAAGGGCTGCAGGCGGCCGGGAGGCCGGAGCCGGAGGGGCCGAGGAGATGGGGTGAGGGACAGACGCAGGGACGAAGGAGGGAGTCGGAGGGGAGACCAGGGAAGGGGACGAAGGAGCTGGAAGGGACCCTGGCGAGGGCAAGGAGAGAGGGGGGAGCCGCAGCAGACGGCGACGTCCTCCGACACGCCAGAGCGGGAGGACCAGCAGGCGAATGAGGAGCCGCCGTCGGGGGGCCCGCAGGCAACCGATAAGACGCCGGAGGAGGGACCGAGGCAGGGCGACGAGGCCGCGGAGGGGGACCCGCAGACGACAGCCGACCCGGAGGGCCAGGACCCGCAGGCGCCGACCAAGCCCTAGCGCCGGCGAGGGAGGGCGAGCCAGGGGGCTGGGCGGGTGGGACCCCAGCCGTGCGTCTGTGTCCTCTCCCCTTATGGGACACAGACATAAGGACCCGTGGCCGGGGTCGGGCTCGTCGGGGTGAGGGTACCAGAGTCACAGGGGGAGAAGGGACTGGAGTGGGGCCAGGGACTGGAGCTGCAGGCTGCAGAGGGGGCGCCTGCCCGGGAGCTGCAGGCAGGGAAAGCGCCTCGGACGTGGGCGCGGTAGCTGCAGGCAGCGGAGACGGCTGCTCGGGCTCTGGGGCCGCAGGGGGCACTTATTTTATTATATAAAATAAGTGTCACACAACCGGGGTGACATGCCTTGCCTGCTTGTGGGATGAGGAAGACTCAGGGACTGGAAATGGGATTAAAACTGAAGATGTGCTCATTCCTTTGTGTATTTACAAATTTTCCTTCCGTCAGACATGAGGAGTTTGCTGCTATATTTGGCACTAATAGAGATTCTGATGCTGCTATTTTTATTGTCTATTAGTTTGTTATTATTTACAAGTTCTGTTGTGTTTTTGCATTTTTCTCTTCTGGTTAATTAACTGCTGTCTGATTGCTGTGAAGTATGAGTGTGGTGAGTAAGACTCAGGGACTGGAAGTGGGATTACAACTGAAGATAACATGCTTATTCCTTTTTGTATTGTTTACAAATTTCCTTCCGTCAAACATGAGGAGTTTGCTGCTATATTGTGCACTAACAGAGATTCTGATGCTGCTATTTTTATTGTTTATAAATGTGTTATTGTTTCCAAGTTGAGTATTCAATAAATGCTAAATTGAGAAATTTTGTGTATCGTTTGTTATTATTAGTGTGATATTTTACCATGCAAATAGAGGGGAAAACGTCCAATTATCGGCCAAAAAAAATCAGCAGCATATATCGGCCATCGCCTGACCCTGACTCCTAAATATCGGCATCGGCTATTGAAAAACCCATATCGGTCGACCTCTAGTAACAGTACATTCTGTCCAATTCATCCATCGAGTTAAGTCACACACCCACTTGAGGGGGCACTCCGGCAGACGTGAGGATGGGGATGTTCTTTCCGCTATAACATCCACTGCAGAAGTACATCTCGCTCCTGTTCACAGGGCTTACTTCAATGATGAAGCAGGGCTGGTTGTCTGGACAAGTGAAGTTGTCCTGCTGCTGGGTCTCGGTGCCGTTTTTCCACCTAAGCTTGAAGGTGGAAATGTGTTCCAACTTGGTCCCTGGGACTGCAGCATAGCCAAACATCGCGAGCAGCGTCGGCCACACCCACCACCAGAACCATCACACCGTCCTATACACATAAAGAAGAACTAAAACATAGAGTGTTGTGACAATCTATGCGTTAATGTTTGGCAGCATAGGTGATTCGTTAAAATTATACCGAAGAATGGAAAATGTGATATTTAGAATATTTTTTGCCATTTAGTAGCTAATTTAAGCACTTACCCAATGCCTCAATTTGTTTTAGGTCAGTAATGTCTGAGCCAAAAGAATGAATGTATGAATTTAATACAATTCACCCACTCCCACCCACACACAAATCTGAAATTCAATTTATTAAGACACTTCTTAAACATTAGTGCATTAACAAAAAAGGAAAATCTTAAGAGATTCAGTAGGATTTTCTATGTTAGACTTAAGTTAATAGTTCAATAGTTTTTATATATTTCAGTATACCAATTTGACTTTAATGTTGAAACAGATGCTAAAACATGGAATAATTTCATAACTAGAGAAACATGTTATTCACAAACACTAGCAAAGGTAGCTTATAGTTAAACTTACTTAAGTCAGCAAGTCAGGCTACAGTGTGTAAGAATTGTCGTAAACGATAATTTGTCTCAGTCTTACATGACAGAATAAGTAAACAGAAAATATAAAATGGCTGAAACAGCATCATTAACGCCAGCTACAGTAGAGGCGCAGAAAAGGTGTCATGACTGAAGTATTCCCAAACTTTGGAAGACCGCATGCGAGCCTTTTTTGCCGCGTGTTTCTCCAGAGGCTCCGGAGCTCCGCTGGTTGACGCAGCCAAGTTGGCTCATGTGCAGGGGGACAAGCGGCAAATTTCTTTTTTGCAGGGTGGTAGGTGATGTCTCATTAATATTTCTGAGAGAAGTGCTACATGATTGGCCAGTGCATGCCTTACAAAATGGTGCGGCACTGCATCCAAGCCTGCGGCACTCAGAGTCACAAATACAGTGGAAACCATTTGTAGTAATTACGTCTGTCTGGCTGATTTCCAACTAATTGATATTTGTATATTTATTACATGAATATAAGGTAATATAAGGTAATAGAAGAGGTATTTAATGGTTTTCCGTCTGAGGAATTTGCAAAAAACTGCAGTGCATGATGGGTCGGATCTAAAGGCTGCCTAACGTCCTCATCTGTAGGACGACTTACATCAAGACTAGGAAGGTGCATAATGTTCATGCCTGGTTGCGTTTGTTGGTCCAGAAAGTAATTCAATTTCGCCATGTAGGTTACGTTCTTAAAAACTGCTTGGAATATAGCCCGATTATATGCTGTGGGCCTTTTAATTTCTTTGTTTACCAGGTAGGCTACCTTCTTTAAACTGCGTTTTGTTAGACTACATATTTAGGGAGGTCTTTATAAATTTATTGTAGTCTTTATAAATATGTACATAGTTTAGCCTAACCCAGCCACTTAAGGGAGCAAGCCAGCTCAACTAGGTGTCGGTCCCAAGCCCGGATTAATGGGGAGGGTTGGCGTCAAGAAATAAAGAGACTGTATCTTCACTGCATGACTGATGTCAAAATGTGTGAAATATGTGGTTGTATAAATAAATTCATTAAAGTAGGTTAATGATTCTGTGCTGTCTAAATTGTATAGAAAATTTCTACATATAGCCAAACAAATCTCCTCCTGTTTGAAAAGGCATAGAAAAAGCAATTTAGCCACTAAAACTTTACAGTTTTTGTGAGGGACAGTCGAATTCTCTCGTTAAGTTTTTTGTGATCCTGCACCTACACTTTGCCGGCCCCAGGAGGATGGGCTCCCCCTTTGAGTTTGGTCCCTCCCAAGGTTTCTTCCTTCTTGGGAGTTTTTCCATGCTATCGGCGCCTATGGCTTACTCACTGGGGGCTTTGGGTGGGCATGATATAAAGCAAAGCATTTTCCCTTCCAGTTTCCTCCTCTGGTCCACATTGCAGGACCATCAGCCATCAGAAACAGCCCAGACAGTCTCCTTCAGCTTCTTTAGTGTCCTTGGAAGCCAAGGCAGTTTTAGATCTGAGAGGAGGTTTATCAGAAGGACACATATTACGTCGTTTGTCCTGAAATGTAACATGGGGAGGAAAAGTTAAGCGGTTTAGTCAGATTGGAGTCGTTTATTCAGCAGTGGCAGCGCCAGTGACTTAATGCTACAGGTGCTATAGGGGAGTGAGATTATTTAGAGCGGGTGCTTTAGCTTTTCAGCTTATGTAGATGCTGTATAGAAGCACACAGCACGATAAGCTACAGCATGGATAAAATATGATAAAATATGAAATTCTAACGTCTAGCTCACAGAGCCTCTATGTGTACTTTGAAGAAAAAATACACTACAAGTATGCTATAAAAACCGCAAAAATGTCTTACACAATATACAGATTTTACAGATAGTTAAAGAAAAAATGAAACCAATATTTTGGGGGTGCTGTGGGGGTACTATGGTCATTGGAGGAGGAGCTAGAGCCCCCCCCCCAAGCTTTTCCCTGGTGCTGCCACTGTTGTTCAGATTAAAAGTAACCTTGTCATTAATAAACAGTACTCTGATCAAATTTTTGCATGTACAAACACAATCAAAGTTTAACCACATGTTTAGACACAATTCACACACCTGTTACATTTCCATAATGCTAAGACTCTCTACACTTACTTCATCCACTTTCTTGTTTGGTACACAGTCAATTGATGGATGTGTAAGATTATTACCAGACCGTCTGCTGCAAACTCTACAGTTAATGAATGGCTGCAAAAACACACAGACACACAAAAACAGTATTTAAAGAGTGGTGGGCAATAAATACAGTGAGAGAAGGTGTAGTAAAGATATATCTAAAGATTTAAGGCAGAGCTGCTGGACTGCAGGGTTTAATGACACAGAACAATTTTAGAGGAAAGAGCTTCCAAAGCAGGGTCACCTTAAGGCTATATTATACAAAGCAAGTTCATCTAAAAGTATGAACAACAAATCCCGTTTAACTGAACACTGCTCTGTATTAAAATACTGTCCTCCGATCAAGCTAAGTGGTCCTGTAGTTCACTATTTAAAGAGGTAAATTTAAAGGGTAATTCACACTGCGCATCTACCCTGCTCTGACCAGATTTAATTGCCCTTTCACCACAAAACACCACACTGCCATTTAAGGCTGATTTCAACTGCCTGGTAATCCAGCCTTTAAGCCTGTAAACCTACTAAAATTTGAGAATAAGGTGATGGAACTGGCTGTTTGAGGCCACCTATCTATTTGTTACTTTATTGTTGGCTAACTTTCCTCCGCAGGGCATCAAAAAAGTTAACATGAACCTAAATTAATTTGCTAACTGATATGTCCAATGCTCACAGTCACAGTGACTCTTTACTTACCCTCTTGTCCATGAAAATACAGTCAGCCCGATGGTCTGTTGCAGTTGACTTTGGACATTTTGTTGCTCTCAAGAGAATCTCAATGTCAATGTATTCACTGCTGATCTAAATCACATAAACACGTTATATACAAAATTGCCTACAACTGTTTTAAAGGCAATATAACAAACAATAATCACCCAAAAAATGGCAAACTGTCACAGACTTGACTGCAGCAGATTCAGAGAGAAACTGTGAGAAGGTAAAATTGACCAGGGCTGAGATATACAACCATCACTTTCATTGTGAAGAGACATTAAGCATCATATGCATTGAAATTAAAACATCAAAATCAATGTGATTCTCATTAGTTCAGCTTGCAGATGATGAAAGTTTCACACTTTTGTAAACACTTTCTCAGCAGTTACCTTCGGACGGCCCTGGATGTTATAGAAATTCATGTGCTGACGGGTTCCTTGATGAGCATTTTCGACTGCGAGTTTAATGGCCGTCTTGTAGAGTGCAGGGAGACTGTGGTAATCTTGCTGGGCCTCTGTGGAGATAAGCAGAGCTCCATAAGCCAAAACCAGAACCAGCAGGCGGGTCATCTTCCTCTCAGCTTTGAAGGGAGAAGCAGGACTGAGGACACTGATCTGTGGTCCCCTTATCCAGCACGTCCAGGGGCGTGTCCTTCACCCGAAACAAACAGACCTTTGAACAACATTGGAAAACTCTTCAGGATGAATCGAGGCAGGTGGTCAAGTGGGTTTATTGTTATTTCAGCAATATACACAGTACACAGTGAAAGGAAACATTGTTCCTCCTGGACCACGGTGCAAGACAAAGAAGAAAAACAGAAACAACACAAGATGACACAAGTGCGGGCAAGATAGAACTATACAGAGTGAAAGGAGCACAAACAGAGGGAGAAAGTGCAAGATAAACACAAGAGCAACAATACAATACTACAGGACAAGACAGCGCAGTCAAGAACACAGAGTGCAGCCAGAGCTAACCTGAATAGGGGCATCAAGGTTGCCAGGCAGGCAGAGAAACAGAAAATAGAGGTCTACTTCACATACAACAACCCACAGTGGGTGTGGCAGGGAATACAACACATTACAAACTTCAAAGGCAACAACACCGTCACTGTTAACAGCAACGCCCTTTTAGCAAAGGAGCTAAACAGCTTCTTTGCTCGTCTGGAGGAACACAGAGCAGACATAGCCACACTGCCCCCTCCCCCAATCTCCAGCACTCACAGACTCCCTCTGCAGGAACACCACGCGAGAAGGCACATTGCATCTCTAGGTGTGTGGAGTTTAAGACAAGGCAAGTGATGCTACGATAATATAATTCCTTGGTAAGACCCCACCTAGAATATTGTGTGCGGGTTTGGTTACCATACCTTAAGAAGGACATTGCTGCCTTGGAAAAGGTGCAACGTAGGGCAACGAGAATGATTCCTGGTCTTAGAGGAATGTCTAATGAGGAGAGGTTAGCTGAGCTGAATCTGTTTAGCCTCGAGCAAAGGAGACTAAGGGGGGACATAATCCAGGTGTTTAAGATTCTAACAGGTCTGGATGCTGTTCAGCCAAATGGCTATTTCAATGTTAGTTTAAATACCAGAACTCGTGGCCATAAGTGGAAATTAGCTGGAGAACATTTTAAAACGAATTTGATGAAGCATTTCTGTACACAGCGTGTAGTTAGAGTATGGAATAGTCTTCCTGTTATTGTAACACAAGCTAAAACCCTGGGTTCTTTTAAATCAGAGCTAGATAAGATTTTTGAGCTATTAGCTAAGTTCTCCTCAAAGGAGCTTGATGGGCCGAATGGCCTCCTCTCATTTGTAAATCTCTTTGGTTCTTATGAGTCAGCTTACAGAGATGAGGTCCAGAAACTGATAGGTTGGAGTTCAGCAAACAATTTGGCACTAAACAGCACAAAGACAAAGGAATCACTGACTTCAGGAAGGATGGAGGCGACACTGGCCTGCCTAGATGGATGGATGGATGTTTTTATTGACATTGTAAGTACAATGAGATTTAGTTTGGAACGCGCCAGCAGCTACACAGTATATTTACAATTATATAGATTGTGAGGCATAAAATAAGGTGTGAGTAATATAACATAACGACATAATATAAGTAATCATTAATTAATCATTACAGATGGTATGAGGTGTGAACCGCTAGGCTGCTATGGCATGTTTGGTATCAAACCGATGGAAAATCACTCCAGTTTCCAAATCTGGTCAGTGGTTACCACGAAAGTGAATATATCAAAAGTTACACCAGCCTAACGAAAATCATCAATACAAGGGAAATCACTCTGGTCATAAATCTCAAAAGGACTGATACAGACCCCCTTCCGAAAGCCCGCCAAATGGATGGTCAGCCATTGGTCCAGGAGTCGAATTCCTGGTCACTCCTATTCACGAACTTTACACTATAAAACCTGGCACCTCAGAACAAAGCCAGGAGAGGAGAAACAGAAGGGAGGAGAAAACAAAAGACCATCAGCACGAAGAGAGGCAGAGAACATCAGCCCAAGAGAAGAGAAGCCCACAAGAAGCCCTCCTGAAGCCTATCAGTGAAGACCCAGCTGGACAGAGAACTGCAACCAAGCCCAAGCTTCACCAGGAGAGGGAATCAGAGGGGCTCCACTCCAACAACCGCTGCAAACACCGCGCCTCCCTGAGTGCCATCACCCATCAGCTCATCAGCCTCCGCAACCAACTGCCAAGACCCCCCCCCCCCCACTCTGCAACCAAGTAAACAAACTTCCTTTCATTTATAACAACCTAAACTCCTATTCACCTGCTATATTACTTTAGGACAGTATTTCCACAAATTGCTTGCTTTGCAGAACAGTATTTTCCCTTTTAAGGTTACTCATTTTAAATCTGGTCATTGCATTTTCATGATTACATTGTTTGTGTCCACTCCGTTATTTCGTGTTTATTGTTTGTTAGGTGTAATGTCTGTCTTATGTTAGTTATAGGAATAAATGCATGTCTTTTACACAACTTCAGCCTCCGTTCATTGAGTGCTCACAAGAATCCCTGCCTGTGCGATCTACGCTCTGAAACCTCAAATTCGCCTGAAATATCGCGAGACTCTCTCTCATTGGCCGTGAGGGGAGCTTCGCTACCGATCGTTTACATTACCTGGTGACGCAGCTCGTTGGACAAGCCTTCTATTCTAACCCAGGTTATTACGTGATACTGGTTATTAATGAGTTCCATTTAAGTCACACATTAACAGACTCACGGTGTTTCGCAATTGAGTTTGAGCCGACCATTCAGCATAAAAATTGGTTAATAATCACAAGGCACAAGGTTTAAACTTATTCTGAGCACACAATTTAAACTTTTTATGACCGAACGTGCAGTGAAGAAGCGCTACTGTGAACTGGTTGCAAAAGTCGCACTCATGGCAATCTGAAGGCATTTAAGCGGGATCATATGGGCTTATTATAGTTATTTTTATTTCTATTATTAGTAGTTATATTATTTTGTTTTATTTTCGGTGATTTCATTGTAGTTCTTTCGTATTAAACTGCAGTAAACTTTAACCCTATGTCTGACGAGATTCTCAGATGTAGCGCTTTGTTTCCAGGTTCAATTCGGACGAGTGTCTCCGTTTCTATATATCCTGGGAGAGATCTCTCTATTAGCGAACGGGAATACTTGTTATGAGGTTCTAACCTAAATTATGTTGCGCTTGGACATAAGACCGATAGCTTAGTTACCTATCAGGATCATACTCGTATGTGTGTGCCTGCTTTAGACAAAGCAAGTTTAACACAACTTTGCGCTGTGAGCCAAGTGTGTGTCATTTAGAAATTGGGAGTCTCCTGTGCTTGAGACCCACCGTGGTTAAGCACCATTTGCGACGAGATATAGTGCACTCACAATTTAAATCTGTCGCCGTAACGCGTGCGCCGTCTCGCTTCAGTAATTGTTTTAAGGGGTTTTATACTGTGCAAGGCACAGAAGAAGGCCACAAGCAGCATGCGCATGCATTAAATGTGTGTGTCACTCATCTAGCGTCGGCAACCGCCTAGCTATATCTTTGGTTACCTCTAGTGGTCAGGCATAGAACTACCACTCCATTTCGAAATTGCGCCTCTAGTGGCCAGGCATAGAACTACCACTCAATTTCGATATTGCGCCTCTAGTGGCCAGGCATAGAACTACCACTCCATTTTGATTTTGCGCCCCCGGTGGTCAGGCATAGAACTACCACTCCATTTCGATATTGCGCCCCCGGTGGTCAGGCATAGAACTACCACTCCAGTTCGAAATTGCGCCTCTAGTGGTCAGGCATATAACTACCACTCCATTTCGAAATCGCGCCTCTAGTGGTCAGGCATAGAACTACCACTCCATTTCGAAATTGGGCTTCTAGTGGTCAGGCATAGAACTACCACTCAATTTTGAAATTGCGCTTCTAGTGGCAAGCCATAGAAGTACTACTCCATTTCGAAATCGCGCCTCTAGTGGTCAGGCATAGAACTACCACTCCATTTCGATATTGCGCCCCCGGTGGTCAGGCATAGAACTACCACTCCATTTCGAAATTGCGCTTCTAGTGGTCAGGCATAGAACTACCACTCAATTTTGAAATTGCGCTTCTAGTGACAAGCCATAGAACTACTACTCCATTTCGAAATCGCGCCTCTAGTGGTCAGGCATAGAACTACTATTCCATTTCGTAATCGTGCCTCTAGTGGTCAGGCATAGAACTACCACTCCATTTCGAAATTGCGCTCCCGGTGGTCAGGCATAGAACTACCACTCCATTTCGATATTGCGCCCCCGGTGGTCAGGCATAGAAGTACCACTCCATTTCGATATTGCGCCCCCGGTGGTCAGGCATAGAACTACCACTCCAGTTCGAAATTGCGCCTCCAGTGGTCAGGCATAGAACTACCACTCCATTTCAAAATCGCGCCTCCATTGGTCAGGCATAGAACTACAACTCCATTTCGATATTGCGCCCCCGGTGGTCAGGCATAGAACTACCACTCCATTTCGAAATTGCGCTTCTAGTGGTCAGGCATAGAACTACCACTCAATTTTGAAATTGCGCTTCTAGTGGCAAGCCATAGCAGTGCCACTCCATTGAAATTGCACCTCTAGTGGTCCGCCATAGTAGGTTAACAACATCTGAGTTGGGTCTCTGGTGGTCAACTGCGGTGATACAACACGCATAATTGGACACACAGGTTCTTGCCTGAAAGCAGGAATCAACTTCACGGACTAAATCAGTTTGATCACAATACATTAACATCCAATTAGGTTATTGTTGCATAACTAATTGATGTTTACAATTGAATAAGAAACACAATTCATTTGGTTTGATTCCCGTTTAACCTTTTTGATTTATTTTAGGTTTTATTTCACCTTATGCTTTCATTCATTCCCTCTCCCCCAACAAGGGGACTTGCATAGAAGTTCAACCACTATTAACAACAGTAAACCAGTTACGTACACAATCCCATCAGGAAGTCGTTTGGATGTGATCAGTTGAGCCCTTCGGGTGCTGGGTGCTTACCATTCGCTCTCTGTTGGTTGAGCTTGTCTGTGGCTCTGCTGTCACTGCTTGTGATCGTACAGTTTGTCAGAACCGAAGGGGAGTTCTCAGCAATTGGATGCCCAAAAGCGTGTCAGCCCGGCTACACCCACTGACTCATTACGGGCAAGGCTGACAGGTACCTCAGGCGGTCATTACAACTTTTGAGCAGGACTTCGTTTAGGGTGAGTTCTGAGAACGGCCCTAGCTTGGACTCTCACTAGGGTGGGTGATACCTGAAGGCAATTTTGCCAGCCGATAAGCTGAGCTCCACCTGGGTTGTCTCAGTTGTGCATACAGAATACGCCCTTCCAAGTTAACATTGCTGGGGATCGGGGGAGTGGAAGCCGGACTCAGGCTTGCTTGGCTGGGAGAATGATTCCTGGTCTTAGAGGAATGTTTAATGAGGAGAGGTTAGCTGAGCTGAATCTGTTTAGCCTCGAGCAAAGGAGACTAAGGGGGGACATAATCCAGGTGTTAAATCTGGTCATTGCATTACATTTTTTTTGTATCCACTCCTTTATTTCGTGTTTATTGTTTGTTAGGTGTAATGTCTGTCTTATGTTAGTTATATCCATCCATCCATTTTCCAAACTGCTTATCCTACTGGGTCGCGGGTGGTCCGGAACCTATCCCGGAATGTGGAATGGGCACGAGGCAGGGAACAATCCAGGATGGGGGGCAGCCCATCACAGGGCACACTCACACACAAATCGTGATTATATTATTGCACTATACTATATAAATAAAAAGTAAACTTAATACCAGTTGTGGTAATAAAGTGCACAGAGAGTAAGAGAGAGTAGGGTTTCACATAAACGTATGTTCATTAGCATTTAGTATTCTGATGGCTTTGGGGTTAGAAGCTCTTATTAAATCTGGTTGTTCTGCAATGCATACTGCGGTAACGTTTACCAGAGGGCAGAAGTTCAAACATCTCATGTGCTGGGTGCGTGGGATCTTTTTTAAATATAATTATGCATATGTAGAACTAGGGATATGATCCTGTTAAGTATGATAGTTCTGTCTCATTATTGCAGGATCGACATCCATAGTAACTGTGGTGATCTATCCATTTGTGTGCATGTCTGTGTGTGTGTGTGCGAGCGGGTATACCTATCCTACCCCATAGCGTGATAAATACCTGTTTTTTTTTTCCCTTATGGGGACCACGAAACTGAAAACCAGGAAAACTCTATTTTATAAAAATCTGTGACTGCTGTGGAAAAACTAAAAATGCAAAACCTCTTTTATTTTGCTTGGTTACTTATGGTTATGGTTAGGGCAGGGTGGGGGTTAAGATTGTCATAGTTAGCGTTAGCATTTATCCAATAGAAGTCAATGAGCGGGCCCCATAAGGATAGGTATACCCTATGTGTGTGCATGTGTGTGTTTGTCCCATATTGCCTGGGCTTCAGGATACCTCATAACCCGGAACTTCATCAGAAGTAGTTAGAAAATGGATGAATGGATGGATGGATGGATGGATGGATGGATGGATGGATGGATGGACAGATCAATAAAAGTACAGAACATCCATTTTACAAAGAACCATCAACACTAAATGTATGCACTGGTCATGCTCCTGGAAATTAAACTTTTCTGAAAAGCAGCATGTTCATAAATTAGCTGCTGTTATACCTTGGGGGAACAAATGCAGATGAAATTGTAAAACAAACTGCAGTGGCAAAACAGTTCTGGCTGCCTGTGCTGCCCTGCCTGCCCGCCCTCCTGCCCATTACGTCCTGCCTGTGCCACCCTCCTGCCTGCCCTCCTGCCTGTTTACGTCTTTCCTGTGTGCCCTGCTGCCAGTTATTCTGTATTTACATCCGGACTTAACTAATTGAACCATATAAACCATATAAATCAGGACTTTGTTAACCTGACTTCTGCCCTGTGGAGGATGGGCTCCCCCTTTCACTCTGGTTCCTCCAAAGGTTTCTTACTATGACTGAGTTTATCCTTGCCAATGTCGCTTTCTAATTTTTCAGGCTAGATCTTGCTCACTGGGACAATTGGGCAGGGACAAAGTAAAGTGCTTTGAGACAATGTAAGGCTATGAAAATGTACTATACAAAATAAAGTGAATTGACTTGAGTAATGTGGCACAAAGCAACCCTTCTTTGCCACAGGAAATGTCTGGTGCAATTTCTTTTTTAATTGTACATGTCAATTGCATAATACCCTAAACTAATTCATTATTATTTCTATTATTATCATCATCATCAGTATTTCATTAGTATTCCATGGTATTTAGATTTTTCAGGAATCAGTGTGTGTACTGTATACTTTTTAATTTATTTGCACTATGTGTAGTGTCTCTGCAGCTGTATATACTTGCTGCATTATGCACAAGAACTTCCCTCAGGCATCAGTATAGTTAATCAAATGTAATATTTCTTGCTTGTTTATTAAGTTGTTTTAGGTATTTTGTGTGTTCCACTTAATTTAGTGTAATTAGTCCTAGTTGACTCAGGTTTAGTTAGATTTTTCCTTCTGTTGTTCCTCTGCATCATGCTACTGTCATAAAATTTCAATGTCTTACCTAACTTAAGAGTTTTGTGCATTGTGTTTTGGAGAGAAAGAAATCATTACTTTTTTTCTTTAGATTCATCCACTGATTCTATCACCTATGACACATTCCCCCTGAATATTTGTTTGTTTATTTATGTATTTGCTTGGGGGATGGAATTAACAAACAGAAATAACTGAATGAATCAGGGTAGTGAAAAACATTTATAAACTTATCATTTTGGTATTGGTACGATCCTGTTCTGGTTAGTTAGCCGAGGGAGTAAATCATCCGGAGTTTCATCTCTCAATCTCCTCCTACACCCACTCAGCATCACAGTATGGACTCCCCAATGCAACTGATCTGCACGTATTTGTACTCTGGGAGGAAATTGAAGCCCCCATAGGAAAAACTCAAAGCCTACAGACATATGCACAAAACCAGGGGACATGCTCAGTTCTGCAGGCCTGGAAGTGTGAGAGAAGGCTATTTATTGAGTTTCCCCTCTGCCCCTGGTAAAGATGAAACATGCACAAGTCATTAAACACACATATACTTACATGAAAGTCTGACTGATACTGGAGCTTCCAGTGCCCGTAAACCAGGTACTGGGGTACTCCATTTCCTTCTTGATAATTAGCGCCATTGAAAAAAAAAACGGTGCCTTTCCTAATATTAACTGACTCTCAGACAAATGTACTGCTTGAAGACCCTGCCACTATTCGCATTTTCCAGCAGGAGTCACAAATCTTCATTGCATTCAGTTTATTCTCAGATGAGCTCATGCATGTTTCTATGTGCATCTTTACACTTAAACAAATACAGCTAACCTCTGTTGTTATATTCCATATATATTTGTCGTGACTGGCCTTTTTTCTCAAATGATGGATTTCTGAAACTAAAACTGACAGTATTCTAAAATATTTATATTGCCACATCATCGACACATGTTCTAATATGACATAGCATTCCCCTGGACCATAGTGCGACTTAGAGACAAGATATAACATGCCCTTCACGGTAAAACACTAGATAGGTGCAACACTTAATGTCAACGTTGTCAATGTCAATGTTGACTTAATGTCAACGTTAAATTCATGGATTCGCAAATTAAGTAACACGGTTACAGTACAAAAACGAGCAGAGCTGTGCATGGCATGACTATCTCGCGGCGGCGACAAAATATGCTTATCCTTCTAATTATTCAGAAGAAAATATATTTGCAAGCACAGCCGTTCACGGCTTCCGTACAAAAAGCTGTCACTACGCTACAGGAAGAATACACGACCAATATAGGATTTACACAAGTCTGCTTCTTTTGTTTTATTTAGTAACAACTTTCACAAAAATTGACAGCAATACTGCTAAAAGTGCAGATCTGTTGCCAAATTAAATAAACAAAGAAATTAATCATAAAAATATTCAAAGTATATACAGCCAGGGGCGCCACTAGCAATTTTGGGCCCTATGACAAAATATGAGGTTGGGCCCCCCTACCACACCCATTCAGATCTCTGGGGGCCCCTAAAGGGCGTGGGCCCTTAGAATTGTCCCAACTTTCCCCCCCTTAGCGGCGCCCCTGTATACAGCTAACCATTTCCAATCGAAAAGTACATACAAGTCTCCAATATAAGTTATACAATGGAGCGCAGATAAAACTTTTAAATAGTAATTAACCAAACTATATAAAGAATACAAGTTTGAATACAGGTAATTTGTATAAATTTTACTGTGTTCAGACTGAAAAATCAGCACCAGCCTTACACACATTGCAGTTCTGCTTTTTTCTTCTTTTAGCATAATTACCCGTTTCACGTTCACGAGGCAGAAGATCCCTGCAAATGTGAAAATTCACAAGTAACAGGCACCATTAACCTCAAGCCATAACAGTCTGCTAGCCTGAACAATAGCAAACTCTATGTATTACCAATTATTACGCAGGTTGTCACTTTATCAAATCATGACTGTTACTAAGAAGTGGGAGTGAAACGCGTGTCACGAGATCTCGCGATATTACAACATGACGAGATTTCTCGTTGGAGCGAAAAGCCGTTTCACGAATGCGCTGCAAATGAGCTGCTGTAAATATGTCGGCATCTGACTAAATTACTATAGTAGATACCCCAGACACTTTTGAATCTTTTGTGTGTCAGCATTTCGGGTGCCCGGCGGAAAATATAAATGGCGAAAGGGAGACAGACAAAACACGAACCATCTGTAAGGACTGTAGAAAGCTAATGCCGCACACAGCGGCTAATGCTACTACTAACTACTATGCAAAGCCATTTGCAGCACCATCATAGCTCTTTATTTAAATTCACTGCACCGGTGAAGAAAACATTTTTTAAAAAATGTTATGTTTATTATTGGGTGCTTTCCACTTCATGCACCCACATACAGCGCTAGCTTAAAGCAATGCATTCTGGTCCTGACGCAATGCATCATGGTTATATTTTTTATCGCCCGTTGCATTACGTCACCATGTCACATGGTACCAAAACTCCGCGAGAGCAAGACACATCAGGCAGCACCTCTTAGCAGGCTGCACAGGCTGGATCCGCCTCCATTACGACACAACTTTGCCCTTATTGGCTTAAGATTTTAGTTACATACATGACGTTTGTATATCTGCTATTTCTCCCGAGAAGCAGGTAAAGCGGTAACTGCTTTTCAATTAATTTACTTGGTAAAATTAAATTTAAATAAATGATATGAATATTGTAATAGTACTCGTGAGCTTTGTTTGTTGTTAGTTACTATAATGTTGCGCTGCTTTATTTGTTTAATCGTCTTGTCTGTGAAGACATTCAAGTTAATCAAATAAGAACTGCACTGTACACTGTACATGACCATAAAAACTTTGAATCCTTGAAATAAATGTTTTTGATCTTTTCCTTGGCAGTTATCTTTTTACACAGGGCCTCTATGTACACAATAGTTATTTTTTTCACGACTAACAGTATGGATCAGGAGTTGGTTATTGTAAAAGAAGTAATGTGCATGCAGGTGATATTTGTATAGATTTATATTTACCCCTAGGTGATAAGTTTGACAGTCATTTCTTTTACCGTTTGGCCTCTCGGTTGAACATAATAGTGGCGCGAGCAGCTCCACTTGGTTTTTTAAAAATACTCAGCCATGAACTTTTGGTGAACTCAGGTGAATCCCTTCCTTCAGTAGTAAACCTTGGTAGTTTCAGCCGTTTACACATTGTCTCACTAAAAGGTTGATAATATATTTGTCCTTTTACATAGTGATAAAATATACGCGATAAAAATGTGAATATTCATAGATTCAGGACTAACAAAGTAGCTAACAGAAACTCAGACTAACAAAAGGTGCAAATACATACTCAGTTGGTTCCATTGTGTTGATTACATTATAATGTTTACATTGTAATGATTATATCATGGATATTTGGCATACTTTTTATAAAATCGTAATTCTTATATTCTGCGTTATATAGTGCTAAATAATATTCCATAGATGGATGGACTTTATTAATCCCCGTGGGGAAATTGTGTTTTTTATGTCTCCCTCAACTTACTCTTTGTGGAGTAAGTTGTCCGCGAAGTGCAGCTACCTGTTGGGGCGCCCAGGGAGCTGGGGGTTAAGGGCCTTGCTCAAGGACCCACAGACGTGCTGAGGCTGGGTTAGTTTCAACTGGTGACCTCATTACAGGCACAAGGACTGACCCCTGCCCCCCAACTGTGTATGAGTAGCATTTATGCTGTTTCTTGAGTGTGAGCTAGTACATAAACCAGCTAGTGCTCACCATTGCAAAAATACTCTAGCTTTCTGTCATACACATTTTTTTATTTTCTTACATTGTCCGTTTTTGTTCATAGTCTGTAATATTCTGAATAACGACAATGTAGAGGAAAAACAGATTAAATTCTCCTTGTTTGTAATTTCCCCATGTAATCCACTGCCTTGTGGTAAGAGGTGCAAAAGTCAGACGCGTTGAATGATGAGGATACGATATTGAGTTTAGTTCTTGAGAGGATTTATTCATATGATATTTTAACACACAGTACTTTGAACTGGTTTGTTTGGCGCAAAAGGGCCGATATGCAGACACCATCACACATGGCAAATACGGTCAATGACTGTTTCACTTTGCACCTTCAGCCCTGAGCCGCGTAATCTCAGCACCTTTAATAACAACCATTGCTGCCTCCTACAGGTGGGAATACACTTAGACAATAGTAAATATCACTAAGGCAGGCAAGTACCTCTCGTTTCAAGTGTTGCAATACTATATAACATTATATTATAAACAATAAATACGAATAAATAAAAACATTAAACAAATAAACATAATCAATAATATTCATGAATAATTATGCTTAATATACAAATAAAAGAATAGCTCCTGCAGATGATTTCAGATAACTACTGGAACAATGAGTTCTGGAGGGGAGCAAGCTCTGTTACATGCTATAGAAATGTTGATCTGATTCCTTTCATTATCAGATTGTTACCACTGTTAAAAACCACAGATATTGTATTCTGATTGTATGCATTTCCTTATTAGGGCATGTCAGTTACTTCTGTTAAAAAATCCGTTTATTCTGACGTCGTAAATTTCCTGATCAGAGTTTACCCTCTTTAAAGTGATGGAGGTCCACTTGTGCCAAAGATACATCGATATGCATATGAGATTTCGTTTGTGCCAAAAATATGTAAATAGCACACAGTCCATGTCGACTGAGCATGTGACAAAGAATTTTTCTGTGACAATTCTATTTTGTCAATGAGTTTGTCTGTGGAGCCCCTGAAGGGACCTAATGGTGTCCGCTAATTAGATACCCAGAAATAAACTGTGTGGCTCCTGCCCAAGCATTGCTGCCCAAACAGCAGCTTCCTCCTTATGCCACCGAGGGAGGAGTAGCCAGTGGTTCCCCTGCCCCTTCCCCTCTCCCCCCTGCAGACGAGGATCATAACCATTCAGCACCCGACTCTACCTCCTTCTCGGTGAAGAAGTGCCGTGGCGAAACGCTCAGGCAGCAGGACGAGGTAGCAGAAATTCTTGCCCCTATGTTGGTATGTCCAAATCCTCAAGGGGGAGATAAGGTTTGCTCATCTGACACTGTAGATGAAGGAGTTGAACATAAGAACATAAGAACTATACAAACGAGACGAGGCCATTCGGCCCATCAAGCTCGCTTGGGGAGAACTAAACTAATAGCTCAGAGTCGTTAAAATCTTATCTAGCTCTGATTTAAAGGAACCCAAGGATTCAGCTTGCACTACATTATCAGGAAGACTATTCCATACTCTACACGCTGCGTAAAGAAGTGCTTCCTTAAATCCAGCTTGAAATGTTCTCCCGCTAATTTCCACCTATGGCCACGAGTTCGTGTATTTAAACTAATGCTGAAGTAACTATTTGGTTGAACAGCATCCAAACCTGTTAGAATCTTATATACCTGGATCATGTCCCCCCTCAATCTCCTTTGCTTGAGACTGAACAGATTTAGCTCAAGTAACCGTTCCTCGTATGACATTCCTCTAAGACCAGGAATCATTTTTGTGGCCCTACGCTGCACCTTTTCTAAGGCCACAATGTCCTTTTTAAGATATGGTGACCAAACCTGCACACAATATTCTAGGTGAGGTCTCACCAAGGAATTGTATAATCTTAGCATTACCTCCCTTGACTTAAACTCCACACACCTGGAGATATACCCCAACATCCTATTGGCCTTTTTTATTGCTTCCCCACACTGGCGAGAATGGGACATGGAAGCATCAACATACACACCAAGGTCTTTCTCATGATCAGCTACCTTTATTTCAGTGACACCCATGAAATACCTGTACTTTATATTTCTGCTCCCTAGATGGAGTACCTTATATTTATCGACGTTAAATTTCATCTGCCAGGTATCGGCCCAGTCACTAATTAAATCAAGATCCCGCTGTAGCTGCTGAGCCACTAATTCAGTATCTGCTACACCACCCACCTTGGTGTCATCTGCAAATTTCACCAGTTTACTGTATATATTGGTATCCATATCATTTATGTAAATTAGGAACAATAGTGGTCCTAAAATCGAACCCTGCGGTACCCCACTATGAACGCAAGCCCACTGTGAGTTGAAGGACATTGCCAGTGACCTGCTGGACCCCAGGCAGAACAGGCCTCACCATGCGACAGCCCTTCAGAGACTGGTCCTCCTGCGCATGGACTGGGGCATGATGCATCAGTTTAAACAGGAGCCTGGTAAATCCTGCGAGTGCTACACCAAGCGACTGATGGCAGCATTCTCCAACTACAGTGGGATGGACTCCACAACGGACCGAGAGTGTATGTGATGTAAAATACACTAAGATAGGTAAAAACTCTTTTGTGGACTAAGTAAAACAAACATTTTATGTTCTAGTTTTCTTAAAACTACTGAAACAAATAATTGGCTACACTGCAGTTCCGCTGTTTTGTTTGGCACCCCTGCATGTCGTGCATTGTGTGGAAAAAACCTGAAGGCTGAGGAATGTTACGTAACACAGCTAGAATGTAAAAACTCTCTCTGGTGTAATTCACTGCATAAAACCAATGGTGTTAAGTGTGATGTCTTCTTCATAACACTCCCTGATGTTTGTGTCCGTGACCATGAGATAGGGTGGGCTGCTTTTCTTCCTTCCTTTGACTAGTATTCCTCCTAAATTGTTCATCTGTATTTGCTGCATTGGTACTTGATGTGCGTGTGCCTTGTGTCACGATCGCCATTTAACGGGAGCGGCGGACGGGCAGGAAACAGGCAAGGCAGGCAGGATACGGGGATTTATTAGGAACACGGGGTGCAGGAAACATCTCACGCAGACGGACTTCAATGACGGACACTGAACTCTAGTAAGACATGAACTCAAATAGACAGGACTGATTGAAAATAATCGGACACAGCTGGGTACGATCAGGGAAGCACACGTGGATAATCAGGGGGCGTGGCACACACGGTGGTCAGACTGTCCGGGACCTCCTCGGGGACTAGGGCAGGAAAGTCTGGAGCTGGGTCAGGGACAGGAGTGGGGCCAGGAACAAGAGCCCCAGGGGGCACAGTCATTTGAGGCGGAGGGAGCGCCTCGGGCGTGGGCTCTGGGGCCGCAGGGGGCAGCGGAGGCGGCTGCTCAGGAGCTACGGGCAAAGCAGGCGGCGGCTGCTCGGGCTCTGGGGCCGCAGGGGGCAGCGGAGGCGGCTGCTCGGGCTGCGCAGGAGCTATGGGCGACGAAGGCAACTGCTCAGACGCTGTAGCAGGAACCCAGGACTTTATGCTCAGCCCACTGCTGTTAACTCCGATGACTCACAACTGAGCAGCAATGCACATTTCGAATTCCATCATCAACATCAGGCAGATGACAAGACTGTTGTGGGTCTCATCAATAAAAACGGTGACTCAGCATACAAAGAGGAAGTGTGATGACTATCGGACTGCTGCAGAGCCAACAACCTGTCTCTGAATGTTGACCAAAGAGATGGTTGTTGACGTTAGAAGAACACAAAACACAGAGTGACCACTCTCTGCTGCACATCGATGGCTCATCTGTGGAGATCGTAGAGAGTACCAGATTCCTTGTTGTCCATCTGGCGGAGAATCTCACCAGGTCCTTCAACATCAGCTCCATAGTAAGGAAAGCACAGCAGCACCTCTACTCTCCACGGAAGCTCAGAAAAGCCCATCTCCCATTCTCACACTCTATTGGGGAACTGTTGAAAGCACCCTGAGCAGCTGCATCACGGTCTGCTTTGAGAACTGTGTCGCCTCAGATCACAAGTCCCTACAACAGATAGTGATGACAGGTGAGAAAATCATTGGGAGTATCGTGTTAGAGAAATATGTACTTTTTTTATCATCATTTTGCTAGACGCTTAGAAACAACACCCTGCCGCAGCTTGATCTTAATTGAGCAATAACACGTCTCAAGAACTGTCGCTTGAATATTTCCACCCCATATATGGTGACAAACAATGTTCAATGTCAGTTGCATATCCTGTTTGTGTACCTCAATAAAAGACACTGCGAGGGGAGTTACTCTTTCGAAGTTGGCTGAGTTCGACTGAGAGGCTGACACCTCGAGGTCAGGACCGGGCTTCCCTTTGTAAGGAAAAGTGGTAAAAATGTCCCAAGGTTCTTGGTTGATCATTTTAATGCAGACAATGTTAGGAATTTATGATCATGGGGGAAGCCAGGGAGAGAATGGGGGTTCCAGTTGGCACCACTATGGTGATAAGGATAAGATAAGGTGATAAGAATTGAATTACAATGATCATAAAAGTCTCCACCCTGTCCTGTCCCGTCCCTGTCTCAGGATCCTCACACTCCAGGGGGTCACTCTTTATATGTAAATTCACTCACAACACCTACACACAACACCTTGGTGGGGAGGGCCTTTTTGGGTATAAAGGGGGGTGAAGAACTGTCTTCAATTTGTATCTGAGCTGCCTTTCAGTACCCGGTGTGTCTCTACACTGTATTACATTGTATTATTTTTGCTGTTCAATAAACCATCATTTTGCTGAAACTGCGGAGACTCTGCAAGTGGATTCCCTACACCTTGCAGCAAGTAAAACGTCATCACAGCTGTCTGTGTTGTTCTGTGTTCAGAGACTGGTTTGTTTCCAGCGCATCTTCAGAAGAAGATAACCCTAACATATCTCTCCCCTCCATCACAGATATTCACACCACACACTGCATCCGCAAAGCCACCACCATTGTGGATGACCCCACCCACCCCTCACATTATCGTTTCACCCTCCTGCCTTCTGGAAATAGGTCCCGGAGCATTCGGGCCTTCACAGCCAGACTCAAACAGCTTTATCCCCCATGCCGTCAGACTACTGAACTCTCAGGGACTAATCTGATACCACACACACATACACTCATTAACACACTTTATTATTTAACTACTATTTTTTATCTTATTGTCGCCATGTTTACAGTTACTTTTATTTATTTTTATTGCTACCTCATTGGACAACCAAACTGCGCCTTCTCAGTACTGGGTTTACTGTGCTGTTTGTGCTCGTTGGTGTCAGTTGTCCTCTCTTTTTGCACTGTCCTGCAATGTTTGCACAGTTTTTGCTCATTATGCACCATACAGTATGTTGCTAGGTTGGTATGTGTTAGTCTTCTGTTAATTTAAGTAGCACCTTGGTCCGAGGGAAACAGTTTCTTTTGTAACTGTACTATACTCAACTGTGTAAAGTTAAAAATAACATTAAAGACCTACTTGACTTTTACTGAACAGGTGCTAAAGTGAAATTACTTGCTTCTGGGAAAGAACTCCAGCTGAAATTCTGTACAACAATTATGGGAGACATATGGGAAGGACGCGGTGTCAGACCTGCCCCAGTGGGACGAATGTGGTTTTCCTAGTAACAGCAGCTTCAGTCCCAATCAGATAAGCCAGATGCATCTGAAATTAGAGGAACGGGATCAGACTGGTTGCTCAGGGACTAATGTGGTAGAACTAAAACAGAGACAAATTGGACGGTGTTTCAATTGTGGGAAAATGAGACAAAGCAGGCAGAGGAGATGCGGGTGGCAAAGAAGCATGAGATAAGGAATGCAGAGAATGTGGATGAGGGTGAGACTCCTGTGAAAACTGTGTATTGAAAATTAGGGCCATAGTATTGTCATCCATCCTGTCAGGGTATGGAAATACACTGAGGGTAAATGGCCTAATGCAGGAAGTGTCTTAATCCTATAACATCCAGCTGATTCAGGCTGTGGGGGACAGTGTAGTACTGCACTCTTCTGGCTGGGACCTTGAATAAATGAATGAATGTTACATTTATACAGCCCTTTTCTAAGATACACAAAGAGCTTTACAGAAGCACTGGGGAGCCACTTCAACCCAAACGTGAGGCAGCAGGAGAGGGGGCCCAGGCAGAGAGAACAGCCAACAAGACGGGTGCTTCCACAGACAGGACGGGGGCCCCGGCAGACCAACGCTGACGACTCCTGGGACCAAGTCAACAGAGCAGCTGTCGTCATTGTGACTCACCCTCATACATCCATCCATTGTCTAAACCGCTTATGCTACTGGGTCGCGGGGGGTCCAGAGCCTATCCTGGAAGGATCTGTGCACGAGGCAGGGAACAACCCAGGACGGGGGGGCAGCTCATTGCAAGGCACATTCACACACCATTCACACACACATGCACTCCTACGGCCAATTTAGCAAGAGAGAACATGCAAACTCCCCACACATGTGACCCAGGCGGAGACTCGAACCTGAGTCCCAGTGGTGGGAGGTAACAGTGCTAATCACTGCACCACCAAGCAGCCCCACCCTCATACATGATTTCTGATTCTTGATTTTAATCCCCTTTTCTGTTTTTGGCAACATATAAAGTGCTGTGAATGTCACTGTCAGATTGTCATATCATCCTCCAGTTGTCCCTTGTCACCCTGGATGCACATTGAGTGTTTGCTAAATATTTTATCTTGTAGTGTTCCTGATTTTTTCCTGTGTTTTAATTTGCAATTCTCAAATTTCATGACTGGCATCCGTGGGGACGATTAATTAAACCTGTTAACTCTGCACTTCAATTTCAAACTGTTGGTAACATGTGTACATATTTTTGTCTGATCTTTTCACCACCAGGTGGCGATATAGCAACTCCAGAGTTATTGATGGCTAGAACAAAAAAAACACAGTAACACAGAGGTGTAGCTAAAAATTCTGGGCCCCTGACAGAATGTCACCTTGCGCCCTCTGTCGAATTTTACATTCTGTGAAAGAGATTTGTTGAGCCATCTTCCAATGTAATCCAATCCAGCTCTTTATTTGAAAAGCACTTTAAACAACCTTATGGACCAAAGTGCTGCACAAAGGAATAAATAAAAACATTCACACACTTAAAAACGAAGTAAAAGAAATTTAATAAAAACCAAAACATTCAATGTGAGTAAAAGGCCATTAATAAAAATTTAAAAAAATCTATTAATTAATAAAGAAAAGGCTAAGATTAAAATAAGATTTACTATTAAAATTAACATCTCACAATGTGTCAAAGGTGAAGGAGAAGAGATTAGAAGAGATTTAAAAACGGACAGAGGGGATTCCTCTCTAATGTGAAAAGGCAAGTCATTCCACATTTTAGGAGCTGCGACTGCAAAGGCTCGATCCCCTCTAAGCTCACGCTGAGTCTTAGGAACCGTCAGGAACAGCTGATCAGCTGACCTGAGAGAGCGGGTGGGGGTGTAAGGGTGAAGCAGCTCACACAGGTCAGATGGAGCAAGACCACTGAGGGCTTTAAAAGCAAATAACAGAATTTTAAAATGAATCCTAAAATGTACGGGCAGCCAGTGGAGTGAGGCTAAAATGGGGGAGACATGCTCATATTTCCATGTGCGGCAGCATTTTGAACCTTCTGGAGGTGAACAATAGTGGAGCCTCTAACCCCAACATAGAGGGCGTTACAGTGGTCCAAACTAGTAGTGACAAAAGAGTGGATTACTGTCTCAAAGTGCTGCCTAGAAAGAATTGGCTTTATTTTGGCCAACTGCCTCAATTGTAAAAAGCTTGACTTGACAACTAACCTTATCTGAGTGTCAAACTTAAGGTTGGTGTCGACTTTAACCCCTAGGTGTGTGATGACTGGTTTACAATATTGTTCCAAGGAACCTAAAATTACAGTGGAGGTCAGAGGAGTGGAGTTACCAAAAACCAACACTTCTGTCCATTACCTCCCCACTTCCTTGTTAGTTACAATATTTGTTCTGCATTACTGTACTGCTTTGGAGCCTTTTGATATTAAGGTGAATAACACAGGTGAAAAATTAAGGTGAAAAAAGAGACAGATGCATTGACAGCAGTCGTGGCCACACTTTGGACTGGGAGTGTAAGAGCAAAGGAAACTGAATCCACTATGTTCTGTCCTGTAAATTTTTATTAAACACCACATGACACACATACGAGTCCTGTTTTAACTTTCAGGGCTGATGGTCTGCAGCCTGGCTTGTGTTCTACAGTGCAGCGCAGGTGCAGTCACTGTGCTGAGCCCGGCGTTATATTAATGACGCAGCCTTTCACACTGACCAGTGAGAAATAACCTTGAAAATGACTGTGCTCTTTGTGGTTCTCCTTTTTTCTTACCACCAAGCAAGAGACTAAACATATTTTCTACTTATCAGTTATCAGAAATCAGAAATGTCATGCAGTAATCAGAGGTTAGACAGCAAGAATGACTTTTGTATTTTTATCTTTTGTCAATCTTTTATCCAGCGACTACTAATTCTCATCGGGGTCTGGAGAGGGTGGGACCTGTCCCAGGAAGCACAGAGCACAGGCCTGCATGGGATGCCATTCCACACAAGCAAAAACAATTAAGATGGTCAGATTTGCCTCACTGTGTGATTTTGACTGAAAGATGAACTAAGCACAGTCTTGTGTGTATAAAAATGCGTAGATTCATTTAACTTTAACAATGAGATTCAGCAACATGACCTTATAGTGTTAATGATCGGTATCTTACTGGTATTAACTGAATTATGCAAAATTCTACATTATTCTATATTATTGCACCCAAATTGTTCATACTGACTAAATGTAATTACTGACATCCTGGACATACTGCTTTTTAGGTTTGAATTTAAAATGTTAGTAGACAAATTCATGCTGTCAATAACATCTCACTTGCTCACCCACTTTTAGATAAAAATACCCTTTGTGGTTTTTCTAGTGAAGCAGTGGGCCTGAGCTGAGGACCTGATGGTTGTGTGGTTTTCGCTCACTGAGAAGAGAGACACAAACACCCTGCTCTCAGTCGGTCAGTCTTCCTGTAAAATGCAGAGGTGAGACTGCTAGTGGAAAATTACTGACTGCAGCGTCAACAACACATATAAACAGCAGCACAAACAAAATGTTCCACAAATGCAGGACATCTGTATGCTTACAGCACACATCAGACACGCTGACCCTCAGCACTGAGCTCCTCCAGGCTCTGTGCTCTCCCTCTTCTCTTCAATTTCTACACAAATCACTGCTGCTCCAGTGAAGATCCTGAATTTTGCAGGTGATACTACTGTGTTTGCCATCATAACTGAAGGTGATGAGTCTGCCTACAGACTGGAAGTCGTACAGCTGACCATCCAGTTCTGAACTCACATTATCCCAAATGTCCACATGCTTAGACTCCTCTCATCATCAGGGAGGAGCGTCCCTTGGCACTGTAGAGTAGATGGATGAGAGCAGGCTGATAACAAGGCTGTCATCAATTTTATGTGACACCTCTCACCCCCCCAGCAGACTATGGAGGCCCGTAAGGGCAGCTCCTTCAGTAAGAGACTCAGACACCCGGCGTGTGACAGAACGGTACCGCAGGTCATTGGGCCCCACAGCAGTCAGGCTTTATAATCTGCACTCTGCTCATTGAACTTTTCCCCTGTTCACTGTCTTCTGATACAGTTTCTATCTGCTGCTGATCTGCAATATTGTTCCTCCTTATTCACTGATGTGCAGTGTTGCATTGAGCCAGTGCATTATGCCCTGTGTGGCAGCTTCCTTTGGGAGGCTAATATCTGGCACATGAGCAATAATGTTACATGCAATAGGATTGTGTATAAGTTAAGGATTGTGTATAAGTTAATTTTAATATTCCTATAATATTCCTCTGTATGTAATATATTCTTATTTTTTGTTTCTATTATTACCCTATATTTATATATACATCCATTTATTTTACATTCATAATGATGTTGTTTGTTGTTTTGTGCCCCACTGCTCTTGTAACAAGCCTCAGTCTTGACTCTCCCTTTTAAGGTCTTGGCCTTAAATCACACTCGATATAGGTGGTGTCGTCCCCATCACCCTGACCAGGATACATGCTGTAAGATTAATGGATGGTGTTTATCTGTGTGATGAAAAAGAATGTGAATAAAACAAAAATGTACCATTATAAATGGGAGCCCTAGGATGTGTGGTGGTTAGAGATGTGGACTGATGAGAATTTTGCTTTTCTAAAGTTCTGTTGTGAAAACTGTACATTCCGTTCCATGTACAGTAGTGATATGTAGCAATCATGTGCTCCAGTCAAATGTCCAGCTGCATGAATAATAATGGTGGCTTGTTTGGATAAAATAACTTAGGCTGAATACTTGAAAGCGTGACCTGGGTGAGGTAGAGAGGAAACAGGGTCTTACAAGAAGCAGATATTGTTCTGTCTGTGTGGTTTTTACTCTTTGCAAAGTGAGTCCAGCACAGTGCAGTCAGTGGGTCAGTCTTCCTGAGCTGCATCTAACCAGTGGAAACATCTGCAGCACTGCAGAGAAGCACTCAGCAGACAAACAAACCCAAACAGCTTACAGCTGTATGTCACTTTTGGACAGAGGTGGACAAAGTACACAACTTCACTACTTGAGTTAAGTATAGATACTCCTCGTCAAATAATACTCAAAGTTTTTCAGTTAATTTTTTACTTCAGTTAAAGTACTGGAGTATTTGCATCTAAAAATACTTAAGTATTCAAAAGTACATTATGTTTTAAATGCAAGACATTTTTCAGAACCTAATGACTCCTGAACACCCCACTGAATACACTGACTGGCTTGTACATCTTGTAGAATAAAAAGCTTGTGGAATATGATACAATGACTATAGAAACACAACTGACATAACAAAAGTACAGCCATTGTCATTTTCATCTTATTTAACACCCCCCACCCCACTCACACAAAAGAGCATGGTAGTGTTCTTACAGAGCCGTAGCAGTGTGTGTGTGTGCATGTGTGCATGTGTGTTTGTGTGTGTGTGTGTCTATGTGTGTGTGTGTTTGTGTGTCTGTGTATGTTTGTGTGTGTGTCTATGTGTGTGTATGTTTGTGAGCCAAGTAACAAGACAGGGAGCAAGAAACAAAACTCCTCTTTCTTAATTATCCACATCGTTATTAACGACACAGGTATATATACAGGTACATATACAGGTACATGTATATACTCAAAAATACATCCAGAACACACAATTAAATGAAAAACGTAATTTAAGAACACTTGAAATTTTCATTCAGTTTCTTTCATCTGTTTAATATAATCGATCAGTCCCTGTGCGTTTGCCCCAAACCATTCAGCATGGTACACAAGGGAGACAAGTAAGCATGTGTGACATCAAAGAACTGATTGCAGCAACTCAGCCTTTCCACAACATTAAAGCCGCTTATTCCCCCCCATGCCATGAAGAAATAATCTCTGTGGCTCCCCTCTCCCCCTCCCTCAGCCCCCAGTCTGGCTTGAACATTTGCACTTCCAGTAAAAATGCGCCCCAAACACACTGACACCAAACTCAGCACCGGTGCTCCGTAAAATCCCGTGATTCAGTCTCAGAAGCACTGGCTCCCCTGCCCTCCTCTGAACATTATTAAAGCTACACCCTGAACACTCTGTGTGACTGACATGAATGAGAAGCATCTTTATTCATAATCTCTGTAGCGGAGGTCAGAATACAGAGTGTCATTATTCCCGTCTTTCTTCTGTCTCCTGGGTTTTGGCTTCTTAAGGTTCAGGGCAGCGTAATTCAGTGTGTCCTCGTCATGGCACTGTGGAGACAAAGATGGCAGAATTGGATGGATCAAATCGGTTTGCTATTACCTATTTTCACAAATAGCACTTAAAATGCTGATCCCAGGATGGAAATCAGTCTGAGGTTCATTTGTTTTACTGACGATTTGTAATTTGAAATATTTATTACATACTTGCTTGCGTGACCATTCCACTTTTGATATATCACTGTTCTTTTCATCTGTTTAAAATATATAACACATCAATATATTATTTAATTTCGCACGGTATCATACCGTGGTCAGATAACATTCCGAATTTTCAAGCAATCAACATCCTTTTTGTCTCAAAAATGAAAGTAAAAATGACTTCTGTCAATTTAAGTGTGCATGTTTGGATACGTGTCATTTGTTCTCATATATCATATATAATAAAATTGCTATAAAGGAGATCTTGGTAATAAAAGTTATTGATATGCAACTTATTGCAACATGTATATTTCAATAGATTTTGCAAAATATGAAAGATATAATACAAAAATGTAAATCTTACAGTACAAAAAGGTTTATATAAATAAGGTGAGATTTAATAATGGATTTTAAAACTGTATTACCTGCAAGAGTGGTTTTAATATGAAAATGTTATCTATCATAAAACAATTTTATATTTCTATAATTTGTTAAAATCTACATTTTGTCCTTCTGAGTGCATAAAGCCGGGCAGCGTACCTGCACAGTGTGTACAGGTCAGTTTACATCTTATACAAATGAGAGCAACGTTCAGAATAATGCTGCAAGATAAAACTATCAGCAAGCCAGAGTGAAGAGGATCCAGCAGCTTCTGAAAGCCTGTAACAAAGAGATAGATTTCAGCATAATGATATAGAGACACATTTCCCATTTGCTTACATTACATTAGTTAAAGATCAAATCGATAACACATTACAGCAGTTGTTTTGTAAATAGTCCATTTTTAACATGAACTTCTAGTATTTTGTATTTTAACAATTTATATTAATATTTGAAATAATTATTAAATTAGGCTCCGGACCCCCCGCGACCCAATAGGATAAGCGGTTTGGAAAATGGATGGATGGATGGATATTAATATTTGAAATAATTATTAAATTAGGCTCCGGACCCCCCGCGACCCAATAGGATAAGCGGTTTGGAAAATGGATGGATGGATGGATAATTATTAAATTAACATCTGTGTAATTTAATTTAAGCACTTAAATTAGAAAATTCATTACATTAAAAAAAGAAATAAATGTCTTAATAGCAGAATAAGCTAAATAAAACTTTGAAGCAGATATACTCTCCACACTGGGTGCTACCATCTATATCCAGCTGTGTGCCGTTCCCAAACAGCATCTCCCCACACTGGGTGTTACCATCTATATCCAGCTATGTGCCGTTCCCAAACAGCATCTCCCCACACATGGCCACAGCGCAGTAGTAAGTCCCAGCATCGGAGAGGCTGAGGTTCCCCTTGGGGAGGCTGTAGACGCAGCTCCGTGTAGGAGATCCAGCCTCAGGGCTCTTCTCACACTCATCACTGCTGTTTCCAGGGCTGTAAATGACTCCAGGAAGGGATTCTCCTGATCCATGTCTGAACCAGTAAACACTGTGTTCTCCTGCACAGCTCCCAGTCTCTATCGTACACTGCAGGCTCACAGAGTCTCCTGGCTGCAATGTGTCAGACACAGGCTGCTGTACCACAGTCCTGCTGTTGGAGTCTTTACCTGAAAAGCAAAATAGTCATGATGACAGCCCTTTGAGAATAACAATGGAAAATACAGATCCTCAAAAATTGTTCTTACAGATTTTTGGGAACTGAATCGATGTTCTTCTAGCCATCCAAGAAATCAGTAACTTCTTGGAGAACAGCTGACATTCTTCTCTCTTTTTATTGTATTACTGCTTATTAGTATATATCAGGTAACACTATACATTAACTGCACCTACATAATACCTAAATAAAAATTATATGATAATAACAAACATTATAATCATATAATGTCTTGTATTAATGTATGAAGGTAGATGAATATAATTAATTTCAATTCAAAGAAATGAAGTGTGTAAAGTGTACTTTATATTTTCATGATTTTCGTGACTTTACATTTGGTTTATGTTGCCCCTTTTCCACAGGAAGGTATTTATTGTTTTTGCATATTTAGCTCTTGATGTGTTTTGGTATTTTTGAGCATTTTGCTGTAGTACCTGCATAATTTAATTCAAGAGCCGAAGAGCTGTTTGCCCATTACTAGTTTGTCTATCTTTTAACATTAAAGAAAAAGTATACATAGTAAAAGGAATTACTTGGTTTCGTAGTTCCTCCTATTTATTTTCTTATGCACACAAAAGTAAGTTTTTCCGTTCAACCATAGCACTACAGCGAAAAGCAAAACGTCATGGCAAATACAATTATGCTTTATTCCAATACACATTGCTAATTTTTCATTATTATTACATTTATTCAGCATAATATCTTCAAAGGTTTCATGATTTAATTTGCAATCTTCTGGCCTGAAATCTTTTCCTGCTACACTGAAGACTCTCTCAGCGTGTGCAGAGAAAGCTGCAGCCAAAGGGTTGGCATCCTCTGATAAACATGGTTGGTTCAGGTATCGGTGACATTATGTGAACCTTTCATGGCAGGAATAGGGACTAGTTTGACTTTTGATGCAGGAAAAGTGTTTGGGACTGTTAGGTTGAAGAAACAGTTGTTAATCATTTCTGTATGATCAGCAATGAGTGTAAATATATATGTATACGTTATTTCTTATCTTCTAGCCACATACTCTTAGCTATTGTACTCTAAGTAGGTGGTTAACAGCTGCCTACTTAGATAAGAATCTCACTTCCCTCTCTTGCGCCCCCCATTGACTATAAATAAAGAAGACAAGGGGAACCACCCTTTGTAACACATTCTGCTGTAGTTTGCATTGCAGAGAGTGTGGGTACCCTTGCAAGTAAAACTGTAACCTGTGTGTGTCTCATAAATGTGGAGTTGGGGTGGAAACGCCGGGCGCTTTCCCCAACATAGAATTTGGTCCTTCGAGCCGGATCCGAGGAACCCCGAAGACGTCTCCAGTACGCCGAGAGAAGCGACACCGAAGTCTGTCGACAGCCACTCGAAGTCGGGTGCAAGAAAGACCTGTGATGTGAATTCGTCATCAGGCCGGTGGTTAGAACTGCGCTCGACGTCTGGTGATGTCTGAAGGGCCTCGGTGACGGATCAGAGAGCACACTATACAGGTGAGAGATATGGCACCTAAGTGAGTAGGTGGCCAAGTGAGAGATACGGCACCTAAATAAGTAGGTGGCCAAGACATGCATGTGGTTGAGGTTAGCCGAAATTAACCGGGAGAGAAAGTAGGCGTTGTTGGAAATATATACAGTGTTGTATGTGGATGTGTTTTTATAGGTTTTAGATTAACCTACACGATCCACCCTAAAAGCAACAACATACTGGTGACTGAAGGATCAAGGACGGGTTTCATCCCTGAAAACTAACACCGCTGCTCTAATAGGGAGCAGTAGAAGGCCGTGTTAGTGTCCTCCTGAGGTCTCATGCCAGAGACTTGCTTTTAGGATTTTTTATTTTTTGTAGTGTATCCATTAAAAGGTAACAATGGGGAAGAATCAAAGTAAACAAATGGAACTAGAGGGAGATGAGAAGTTTATGGAAGGATATAAGCCAGGATCAGGACAAATAAGTAGTCAGAGATGGAGGAAAAAAACATGGGTTTGAAGGAAAACTCCACACTCCAGATATATTAAAATTACAGGGAAACTTAAAACTGGAGATGTTACAGACTACCAATAAGAAAGAAGGTAAAGACAGAAAAAAAGAATATGTTTTTTCTGATGCATGGTTAGAACAGAGTAAATTAAGAGATAATAAAAGACAGCAAAAAAAGGGAAATAAGGAGAAAAAATTACAGGCGACTTTAATTACACTAGATGAGGAGACGGCAACAAAATCTTCTGCCGCTCCAGTTCCCTTACTGCCCCCACAAATTCCAATGATTGCGCCTGCACCAGTTCCAGCTGTAAATAGACGACAAATAGGAGGAGGGGAATCATCTCGAATGATGACCCGAGGGTCTAACCCTTCTCTGTATCCGTTAAAGGATCTGGAGACAAGTAAAGTACGCTGGCATCCAAAAAATGACACAGAACAGGAAGACTGGGAGAATGATTTGGTGTGTCCACTCGTAGAAGTGGCAAATCCAAATCGAGGCCCAAATAATGCAGGACCCGAAACTATGTTAGTATATAGACCCTGGACCGCTGAGGATAGAACAGCGGCTTTAAAAGGAATACCCCCGGTTGAAGAAGGGGTACCCGAGTTTTGGACTGCCATCCTAGAATTACAAAGTAGTTTTCATTTGAACGGCAGGGAAATGTATAGATGTCTCAGACAGTTGTTTACCCATAAATGGGGACGTGTAGCGGGAGACTTCACAGGACATGGTAATAATGATGAAGTCTTAGCACATGACTCGCAGGAACTCATACAAGCATTACGAGACTTGCGAAACAGGGTAGAGACAGCCTTCGTAAGACGCGCAGACTATGACGAATAGCGCAATGTAAACAAAAAGATGGAGAGGAACCTGAGGATTTTATGGATAGAATGAGAGTTGTATTTAGAGGAAACTCAGGGATCCCATTTGATGAAGAGGCAGTAGGAGTGTACCAACAACAGCTAAAACGAGCTTTTGTCGCAGGCCTAAAGCCCGAATTGCGAAAATATCTTGACAAACATTGGGTACATCAGAATACTGGTTCAGTCCAACAAGCACTATAATATGCTCAACACGCGCAGAAAGCGCAGAAACAGGAAAAGACAGACACAATATTCAGCGCCTCAGAAGTAGTAGCGCTAGTGCAAATGAATCCTCCGGGGAGGGGAGGATTCAGAGGAAGGTCAAGAGGCCGAGGAAGGGGGAGAGGTGTTTTCAGAAACAATTACAGGAATTCGTCTCAGCAAGATAACATTTGCTGGACATGCAGGAAACCTGGACACTTAGCTAGGAATTGTAGAGTAGGGAAACAACCATATAACCCAAACTCCATTGAAAACAATGATCAATGACCCCCCTCGGAGGCCCCTGTTACCGACACCATCCGAGGCAAAACAGAGGTGATTTTAAGAAAGGAAACGGAGGTCACTTTACAAGACCTTTTAGATAAGGAAATAGATTTACAAGCAGTGTGTCAGTTATTAGCAGAAAGGCAGTGGGAAACCTTGCCAAGTCGGAAGTTAGTCATAAACGGCAAAGTATATGAATGTCTGTGTGACACTGGAGCATGTAGGACTGTCTAACCTCCAGTCCTCCCGGAGTCACATATTCTTCATCAGTCATAAATATAAAAACGGCAGGAGGTCAGACAGACAGACATCAGTTAACAAACCCAGTTGCAGTAAAAGATAAGGAAACTGGACTTGAATGTCAAGCACAGGTGTTAATAAGCCCTTCTTGTCCTGTTAACTTGTTAGGCCGAGACCTTATGGTACAAATGGGCATTAGCGTGGTTGCCACAGCCACTGGCATGAAAGCAATCGTAAATGAAGAAGCTTATGTTGTGCAAGGAACCACAACACCACAATATTACTGGTCTCTGGACCTAGGGGGAACTGCACAGACACGAGAATTATTGCGGAAAACTAGAGAAAAGCAGTCCCCTAGACAGGCCCAGTTCATGCCTGACGATGCCTTACACGTCACTATGTGGTACAAAGACACCCTTGGACCAGATTATGTCTATGACAAAACGTTTCATGCCCTCCAAGACACTTGTATTACCTTACAACATATGTATGTTAACCCCACCACTGGGTTTTCAGCAGCCTCAGTCATTTTATCTAACAAGCAACAGGCTGTATTTAGAGAGAGAACACCACACGTATCTCTTTCAAAACCACCCCAGATGCAGTGGAGAGATGTAGAGATGTTCTTACGAGATTCTATGCACAGTTACAATGACTACCAACCCGTATCTGGCTCCTGTTGGAGCTATGATGAGAAACACAATGTGTGGCGGTTTCCTTTGGGATGGAGAGTTCAAACCACTCCCACCACACACTTAAAGGACCCAACCTGACAAATTTTTTCAACCCTGGAGGAGGGATCATGTCCAGATCTAGATCGCCTCCCAGAAGGGTTGTGGTCGTCCTCCCCCACTGATGTAGGGCTGGTAAAGGGGTTTCCACCTTACAAAGTAATTGTGAAATCAGAACACCGTCCGGTAGTTAGGCAATACCCATTAAAACCTGAAGCAGAAAAAGGTATAGCCCCTGTAGTGCAAGACATGTTAGCATCAGGAATATTGCGAGAGGCTCCTGAAGCCACTTGCAACACTCCTATCTTTCCAGTCCAGAAGGGACATACAGGGAAATGGCGCATGGTGCAGGATTTAAGACCGGTTAATAACATAGTGCAACATGCAGCACCAGACGTGCCTAACCCACACATATTGCTCAACTCATTGACTCCTGATAAAAGCTACTTCTCAGTAGTGGATCTTAGTAATGCATTTTTCTCAGTACCATTGCACCCTGATTCTCAACATTTATTTGGATTTACCTATAAAGGGAAAAAATATACATATACTAGACTCCCTCAGGGATTTTCTGAAAGTCCACATGTATATACCATGGCCCTTAGATACTCTATGAGTACCTGTGAAATACCATCACATAGTCAGGTATTACTATACGTGGATGATATCTTAATAGCAGCAGATTCAGAACAACATTGCAAAGAAACTACCCTAACTGTGCTTCAGCATTTATACAATACTGGACATAAAGCTTCTAAACAGAAGTTGCAGTATTGCAAAAAGACAGTTGTCTATTTAGGGCATAACCTTTCACAAAAAGGTCGCTCGCTGCTAGAGATAAGGAAACAAGCTATACAGGAAGCACCTAAACCACAGACTAAACAACAGATGATGTCCTTTTTAGGGCTCTGCAATTATTGTAGAGAATGGTTACCAGATTATGCTTTTCTAGTTCAACCTTTGCAAAATTTAATATACGGGAAGGAGATGACTCTAAAGGACAAAATACAATGGACTGAGGACGGAGAAAATGCTTTTACAAATTTAAAAAGAATGTTGCAAACCAATGTGACCCTTGCTCTACCAGATTATCAACAACCATTCACCCTATGTGTAGATGCTAATCAAGGTTATATGAAAGCAGTATTAACACAGCCATTCGGAGCAAAAGAGAGACCGTTAGCATTCTATTCAAAACGATTAGATGCAGTAGCAGCTGGCTTTCCACAGTGTTTACAGGCATGTGCAGCTGCTGCAGAAGCAGTAAAGGTATCAGCAGAATTGGTACTTTGTCACCCCCTCATACTTAAAGTTCCTCATTCTGTGTCTCTAATCTTGTTGCAGACACCGCTTCCATTCTTAACACATACAAGACATCTTACCTTAGTGTCACTTTTGCTCTCACAACCTAACATTGAACTTCAGCGGTGTGGCCTATTGAACCCTAGCACGCTCCTCCCCACCGCAGAGGATGGGGAGCCACATTCTTGCAAAGCAACAATAGAAGAACAAACAAAACCAAGAGCAGATATTCTGCAAACTTTTATACCAGGATCAGAAGTTGTTTATGTAGATGGCTCAGCATCAAAAAATGATATGGGAAAAAATAAAGTTGGGTATGCTGTAGTTACATCTACTGAAGTGTTAGAAGCCAATGCACTCCCTTCTACTTGTTCAGCACAAGCGGCTGAACTCTATGCTGTGATCAGGGCATGTGAACTGTTCAAGAACAAGTCACTTACTATCTACACTGATAGTCAATATGTGTTTGCAGCTGTCCATCACCATGCAAGAGTCTGGAAAAATAGAGGTTTTAGAACATCACAGGGCACATCTCTTACTCATACAAATTTGCTTCTTAGATTATTAGACGTTGTGCATTTACCGACTCACTTTGCACTGTGCAAATGCAAAGCACACCAGACTGATGACTCTGCAGAAACCGCAGGAAATAGTTTTGCAGATAAAACCGCCAAAGAAGCGGCACTGAAACAACCTACCTTATCAGTGGCAGACATTCTTTTTATAGATAGCGATGTGCTATGTGATGCACAGATTCATGCTCCTAAAATAGAAGTACAAAGTTGGATCAAAAGAGGAGCAATACAACGAGAGAAAGTTTACTATATGAATGACAAGCCCATCCTACCAAAAAATTTATACAAAACAGCTGCTTTGGTGAGCCATGGAAATACTCATGTCTCAACAGGAGGGATGGTACATATCATACAACAATATTTCTATGCTATAAATTTTTCTGATTATGCAAAACAATTTTGTAGGACATGCTTAATTTGTTGTAAACACAATGCACAAGGAAACATCAGACCAAAACGTGGCCAGTTCCCCACAGCTGAGTATCCGTTTCAAGTTGTACATATGGATTTTATTGAATTATCTTGGTCACAAGGAAAGAAATACTGTCTAGTTATTATAGACACCTTTTCTAAGTGGGTAGAAATATACCCTGTAAAGCATTGTGATGCAATGACCGTTGCAAAATGTTTGGTAAGCCATTATTTCCCTACCTATGGCATACCTCATATTATAAGATCAGACAATGGGACTCATTTTGTAAATCAGACTATGTCCCTTTGCTCACAAGCATTAGGTTTTACGCTTAAGAATCATTGTGCGTATCACCCTCAGAGCGCAGGCTTAGTGGAAAGGACCAACGGCACTATTAAAACAAGGCTAAGAAAGACAGTGGAAGAGACAAAAAGGCCGTGGCCAGAATGTTTGTCTCTAGTAAAATTATGGATGAGAATAACTCCCACTCCTGCAGGATTAACACCTTTTGAAATAGTGTATGGTAGACCATTTCCCCTAGCAACTGAAATGAATGACATAGAAAAAGCAGACCGAGAAAATACGCTGGCCGATTGGATGCGTAAACTACTAACATCACAACAAAAACATAGCCCCAGTAGTCTGCCGGTAAATTCTGTTTCTACTCAACAGGATAACTTGCAGCCGGGAGATTGGGTCCTGGTCAAGGTCCTGTTGCGGAAAGATTGGAGCACACCTCGGTGGGACGGTCCTTATCAAGTCCTCCTTACAACACCAACAGCAGTAAAGATCGCAGAACGACCTTCCTGGATACACAAAAGTCACTGTAAACCCATCAAGCCCTTATCAGAGGCCTCAGCAACAGAGTAGCAGTGGAAGTCCGCTACAAAGGCACAGTAACCAATAGGGTGCTGTTGTCTCAACCCGGTGAAGAAAACAACTGAGCTGCACTCTATTTAGGATGGCCCTGATAGGGTGGGGATGTGGTAAAGTGACTCTAGGGGTCATTCTTGTTGTAGGACTTGTATGGTTGTCCTGGCTCTCACCAGCTCCATTACAGCACCTACGGCGATGGACCCATGATGACTTCCATCTACGCCCGTTGCCCGCTGACCACTCACATCCATTTATGCAAAACTACTGGTACCGATATGTACATGATACTGTAACAGCGAAAAATGTGACAAATTGCTATGTTTGTTCAGTAATGCTCACTCATAGTGAAGGACCTACGGTGTATGGCAGAGCTATGAATATCTTCTGCAGGTATAGGATATCAAAGTAATGTTTCACTTATATTTTCTTTTGTTTTTCATTTTATTTTTCTGTTGTTTTATTACTGTTATACCATGTTTGAAATGTTTATTAATCAAGCTCTTAACGCTGCTTTTCGGACACGCAGTACAATGTTTCTCTCCCTTACCCAAACTATAGAGACAGAGCCTGTTTCCAGCGATGGCGATGAAGAAGACATATAATTCATAATGACGGCCGAGCCGAAAGCACCCGTGCAGGGCTCGGACCTGAAGAACCGGAATTAAATGTTTTCCAGGATAATGACAATGTGGTCTAAATGAAGGTTGTACCTAAAGTGCTTTTGCAACTTGTACAATGTTGAGCTTCTGATCATACTGTCATGATAAACAGGAGGGACTGTTAGGTTGAAGAAACAGTTGTTAATCATTTCTGTATGATCAGCAATGAGTGTAAATATATATGTATACGTTATTTCTTATCTTCTAGCCACATACTCTTAGCTATTGTACTCTAAGTAGGTGGTTAACAGCTGCCTACTTAGATAAGAATCTCACTTCCCTCTCTTGCGCCCCCCATTGACTATAAATAAAGAAGACAAGGGGAACCACCCTTTGTAACACATTCTGCTGTAGTTTGCATTGCAGAGAGTGTGGGTACCCTTGCAAGTAAAACTGTAACCTGTGTGTGTCTCATAAATGTGGAGTTGGGGTGGAAACGCGGGCGCTTTCCCCAACAGGGACGTTTCTTAGGTTAGAAACTGCCGTCACTGCAGCCAACACTGACTTTTAAGGAGAGACACTCAGCTCTTCCTATGAGCAGATCCACCATGGTGCACAAAATGACAGTATAATTATTATTTTAGGTGACACTTCAAATGTTGCATTATTTCATTCTTTACAAAACGACATTTTTATAACAATGATGTATAACAATGTTAATGTGTTTATGTATAATTCATATTTAAATTAAAGTTCATATTTTAGTTAAAAGCTACACCTACAGTACGTATATGAACTTGAATTTGAATCCAAACCCTTTTTCGTTCTTCTTCTTTAAATTCAAATATAAATTTCAATGCCACAACCTGTTTTCAACCACAATTCAAATGTAATTCAGATTAACAAAATGAACTGAAATTCAAGTTCATATATGTATTCAAAATCCTGAATTTTAGGATACGTATTTGAGAATTTCATTCTCAAATCAGTTCTGAATGGTGCACATCCCTAGTTCATATGTTAAATCATGCATTTTTTTTTTCAGAGTGAATACACACTGACTGCTCAGATAAATAACGTCAAAAATAATTTTCTTTTGTTGCTTAAGATTTTTGCACAGTCCTATACTGTATATAACAACTCAAACATTTTTTTATGTTATTAGTTTTAAAGAGGCTGCAATGTGTAACATTAACATCTGTATAAAGAGAAGGTTAGGCTTTTGGCTGACAGCAAGCAAAATGCAACAAATTGTATAATAATAATAATAATAATAATAATAATGAATGATTTTTGTTTGATGTTTAGAAAAACAATTATGGAACAAAGCAGACAATAAGGTATCTTTGCTAATTTTATATTGACAAACAACTAAACTGTCAAAATTATTTTGCAGGGAATAATCTTACTGACATTATAATAAAGCAAATATGAAAAAAGTTGGAATCTCATTTACCTGTGATTATGACAAAGGTTCCATTCCCGAAGGTGACCTCATGAAGAAACACAGCAGCACAATAATACACTGCAGAATCTGACGGCTCCACGTTAGAAATAGTGAGGTTAAAACTCCCCTCTGCATTCAGTAAGGAGTAACGTTTTATGCTTTTATATTCCTTGTAAAATTCACCAGGTACGTAGAGAAGTGCTTTCGCCATGGGCTGGGGCTTCCGACCAACAGCTTGCTTAAACAAAGTAACAAAAGTTGTTTCTCCTTGACAGAAGCATGTCAGGGTCACACTGTCTCCAAGCTGAACCCTCATCAGGTGACTGGGCTGAACAACATCTGTAGTCAGTGCAGTGTCTGCAAAAACAGAAAAACAAAAAAAATCATAATCAAATAAGACATATAATAGTAATCTAAATAACTATTAACTATGATGCAGATTAAATGGCCAACACTGATCACATCATACAGATAAATGAAAATATTAAAATCCCAAAATAATTTATATTATAGGGCCTTACTAATGAAAATGAGAAGACCAAAGAGTCTGAACATTTTTGTGCTTCCACTGTTTAGAATAAACTGCTCTGCTGCTAAGTGAGAGATCATGGTCGTGGTCGGGATGAAAGGGCAGGAAACAGAGAGGAAACAGAGAGACACACATCAGGCTGATCTGATTGGCCTGTTCACATGGGAACTTAAGTAACAGTGAAAAAGCATTTTAATGTGCACTTACATGACGTTTATTAATTTACTCCTTAACATCCAGTTAAAATGAGAACAATTAGATAAACAGGAGCAGATACTGAGCATATAAAGTTCTTTGTACAGAGTGCTGAGATACTGTGGGAGAGCATTTGCTAATCATCTCTCTCAGACAAGCTCAGCACAGTATGAGTCTGTTATCTATCTGATATTAGACAGTCTCTCATACAGTAATAATAATTGATACTTTATTGGTCCCTGTGGAGAAATTGTCTTAACTTCTCTCTCAACTTGCTCTCTTTTTTTTAGAGTAAAACAGAGTAAGTTGTCTGCGAAGGGCAGCCACCCATAGTGATGCCCAGTGAGCTGGGGGTTAAGGGCCTCGCTCAAGGACGCAGAGATGTGCTGTGGCTGGGTTTGAACCAGCGACCATCTTATTACAAGCACACAGGCATTAGATCTTCTAATCACACTTAAAGGCAGATTAAATGTTCTTTCCACCATGCAAACAGAATGTAAATTGTAGCTTTACTGCTTAGATTTACATTCACACATTTGCATTAAAACAAGCATTTTAAGTGATGTACATGAGAGTAAATGGTGAATCAGTTTATTTGCCACTCTACACATTACATTGGCGCCCATTATAAGTAACTGTACAGTGACATTGCAGTTCCTCAGTTGCTTTGATGCATTTCTGGAATCACCCTTAACATCTGCAAAACTGTAAGTGCATTCCCAAAACAATTCGTGCAAACAGCACCACACAGATGGACTGTCTACAAATAAAGTCATAGAGGCCACCAGCAGCCCGAATACCACACCGTAAGGCCGAATGTTAGGATGCTCTCTATGGCAGAGCGGTAGGAGGCCACCAGCAGCCCGCATACCAGACCGTAAGGCAGCATGTTAGGATGCTCTCTATGGCAGAGCAGTTGAAGGTCCCGATCAAGAAATCCGACAAGTTTCCCAATAAGCCAGTAACCCCGCTTCATAGAACAGGCCACAGGACTGTTTTAGGTGAGATAGTCCGAGTAGTAGGTAGAAATCAGGATGGAGACTGAGTGTGGGTCTAACAGGTGAGCAGATGTAGGACAGAATGTAGAGCCCTCTGGTGGAGTGCCTGTGCATGACTGAATGTATGGTTTGGGTCTGATGGTCTGAATAGTTGGTAGAAATAGGCACCTTCCTACCTGATGTGGTAGGTCTAGATAAGGGGTCACCAACATGGTGCCCAAGGATGCCCCCAATGACCACATGAGTTGCCCGTGGACCTGTTCTATAAAATAGCACAACTCACCAGCGAACATCATCTAAAATTTTATTTTGTCCTGTTTCTAATCTATCACATTTGCATTTATATAGATTTGAAATTGAATATAAAAAAGCATTTAAAACATGTTTATCATGCATGAAGTTTAGACATGTTTTAGGAGGGGCGTTTAAAACTGATATCAAACTTCGTATGGCTCAGTACCCGTGAAGTAGCTCTCCGTTTTAAAAAGGTTGGTGACCCCTGGTCTAGATCTTGCAAGTTTGTTTGTACTGGCTGTGTGAACATACTGTAGCACTGTTAAGAATATGCAACACAGCCTGAGTTGGGGATCTGCTGTATGCATCAGTAATATAATGCTTTGTCCTTTTCTAGGCTGTTCATTAAGACATAAAGCCTGAAAGTTTTCTGAATGGCATTAATGAATTGAGCACTGCCCCCACCTGCTGGCCAATTTATTAAAACATTGAAATCGCTGTCTGCACAGGCTGACGTGTCATTTAAGTCTGATATTTTCTATGAGTCAAACGGCAAGAAAATGACAAGAAGTTAAAAACATGGAGTTAGATGAAGGAGAAAAGATTACAAATTTGAAGATTATGAAATCAGGACATGTCAGCTAAGTCAGCCAAGGTGGGGTCTTTAACATATGGACGGAAGTATGAGCGCTAAACTTAAACGGGTTCACTTGTAACCGCTGCCACCAAATTTCGTTAAATTGCTGGGGAGGTCCAGATACATGAGACAGGAATAGAAGGATTATTCTTTATTAATATACAGACGAGGGTTACAACCCTCCCTAGGGCAATAGAAGGGGATACCGCCACGGGACATTCTAAAACGCTTAATGTGAAATGCGTAACGCAACTTAATGTATTAAAACAGTCCAACCAAATCACCAAATTTCTCGCGAATGTATCTGGCCATAAAGACTTACCTGACAAGAAATCAAAACCGAAATGCTAGGAATATGGACTGTAAGCCTTTTTCTTTATGGGCGTCAATGGAGGGGAAAACGCTTGACGTAAGATGAAGTCCATATTCCTAGCATTTCGGTTTTGATTTCTTCCCTGGCATGGGTGACGGGTGCACCACGTTCCCAAAGCCACGTTAGCCTCGAGCGAACTGCCCGGAGAAACGCTCACACCTCAGCGCTGCAAACCCGATCTCCTCCCCTTTTAAACACACATTTCTATGGCGTTAAATTAGTGCCAAAAGTCGTGCGCATAAAAACAGAAATCCATGCTCTCTACGCGCTCGCGATTGCACAGCACTCACTCACTCGCTCGCCGTTAAATTAGGGCCAAAAGTCGAACCACGCGCGTGCGTGTGCTCGAGTGCTGAAAACCCATCCCCTCTACGCGCTCGCGTCTGCACAGCACTCGCTCGCTCGAATTTCCCGCTTCGTCTTACCGTATATAAAAGAATGGGCCAATGTACGGTAAATTGCATTGTGAATAAAATTTTCTTAATACAACATCACAAAACCAATTTAATAAATTCAAATCCTGGGAAGAACGCTCCCAGATATTAGTTCTCGGGTTAGTGTAGCAGACTATAGGCGAAACCACCTTAAGTGCTATCTGTTAATGTTTATTAAATTAGCATTAAAATGGAGAGGTTTATAATATCTTTTGTCCTTGTAGCTGCTAAATACACTCATTATTAAAAGCCATAAAGTTGTCTGCCTACTACATTGGAATCTCCACTGAGTAAGTGTTTTTGATGGATTTTATTTAACTTATTATACTCTGGTCCTTAGATCTAATGTCTACTTCTTCACTTATATTGTTTGTGAAAAGGTTTACCACGGTCAAACAGAGCAGCCACTACATCATCATACATGAACAAGCACCTCACAAAACAAAAACATTTCATTTTCATAATTAAAACTTTTGAATGGTAGGCCTAGTGTGTGGATCAGAGACAAGATCTTGACACCTCATTAACTATAATTTGTTCTGTGAACAGCTCAGATACCACCTTCTCGAAAGTCTTCTGCATAAAATAGAAATAGGATTCAGCGCGACTCCACTAAATTTGGATTACCTGGAGTTCCTTTGTCATCAGGAGCTGTATCTTCTGCAGGCCCTGTCTAATCACATTGAAGTACCTCCTGCTATCACCCTGGCTTCTTTGACCTTGTGAGGGCACATCTGGAACGTCCAGCCCCATGTGTCACACAGGAAGTCGCTGCCACCAATAGACGACCCAAGATTTTGATTGAAGAACAATGTTTGAAAGAAATGCTCCATACTCAACTTCCTGTGCCTTGCATAGCCACACTGATGGGTGTTTCAAGAAGAACAATCTTAAGAAGAATAAAAGAGTATGAGCTCTGTGTTAGGGAACTTGACAATTTGGTTTCTTCTGTCAAGAATGATCTACCAAATGCAGGCTACAGGATAGTCAATGCAGGCTGCAGTCAATGGGCTACAGGGTTCGGTGGAGAAGAGTTGCAGCCTCCATGCATAGGGTTGATTCCATGCGCATCATATAAAGGTTGTCAAGTCTTGGCTGTGTTGTACGCAGAATGTACCAGGGCCTTTGTCTCTAGTACACGTGGACACAAACCACAAGTTGATCCGGTTTGTATTACCAGCAAATTTATTTGGAGTAAACCCTGGGTGGATTGGTGTGAGGTGGTGGTGGGGCTTTGGAGAAGATTTCCTGCCGATCAACACTAGCAACTTATATCTATCTGTCATGGAGGTCTCGGGACTCACAGATATTCAGAGACATGTGGATAGTTTACCAGTGGTTTTCAGCAGGAAATAGTTATTACTACAAATTGTCACCCCCCCCCCCGCCCCCCACAGAAACTGGATCTGGCTATAGTGGGAAAATCTTTTTTTTTTTTTTATTTGTGAGAACTTGAAAGCAAAACAAAACTTGGAAAAAATATATGCTCATTCACCAATTTTCTAATCTGGGGTCTAAAGTGGTCAGGCTTGCAAGTGTATTTGGTTATTTGTCTATCCTAGCCTGTTGCAGTGTATATTTCCTGTATATTTTGCATGTAAAAAATGTTGTTTGTTATGTCAGTGCTTAATATTATCATGTAGTCTTCATGAACTTTCTTCATCTTGGCCAGGGACTGCATTTGAAAAGTAGCCACTTGACTAAAATTGGCACATTTTCAGAAATGCCAGCAACAATACTGATAATGAACACCCCTCTAACTGACTCTCAGTTGGTTTAGAAAAAAAGACTTTTAAGAGAAAAGAAAGCCTTCCTTTGGTTTTGCATTTTTCTCTTTTTTGTTGGCTGTGCACAATATATTAGAAGAATACCTTACAATTATATTAGTTAAGAAATAACAGATTGCGTATATACAATATTAAGGTGATAACAACAACCCTCACTGTCTCTAGGTGCTGCTTCAGACAGGGCATTCTGCAGCAGGGACACCACCCGTCGTGCAGCATCCAGCAAATCTCCCTATCACAACAGCCCACATAACAGAATAACATTAGTGTATGATTCAGTAGGGCTAGTCCAGGTCTGGAAAGTAGTTGGGCCAGATTTTTAAACCAAGAAATTTAGCTGGGCCAGACATTTTCAGCGGCCCAGTAAGCAACAGGTAATGGCATTTTAAACAAACACAAATCAAGGTTATTTTAAAAAACTACAACTGAACAGAATCTGAGAGCAATATTTTTTTTCACTTCTGAAATGAGAAAAATATTTTGGTCGTATCTGACCTAGACGCATCCCAAAGAAAAAAAATGCCTATTAGATGGTAAACAGACATAAAGAAAAAGGGAAAAATCGTCTATAATCATCATCCGCTTATACTGTGGTGATCCATTTCACCCACACAGGCATGATCACCATTAGCGGTTTTCACATTATTGTCGAGGTGACTATTCACTTTACCTCTGCTTTCTCCGACATCTTCCTGATTCTGCCGCCAACAAGGGGCTCATAGGGTGGAGACTGAGGGTGTTAAACAGACCAATCTTTTGTCACTGAATGCAACAAATAATGTATTTATCTGTCAAAAGTCCAGCACCAGGAAAAGCAACAGAGTGACAGTAGAAACTGTAATAATAATGGAAGTGCGCCGCCCTACAGGGAAGGAGGAGTGATGGGAGTCCCGGTGGTGGCTAAGCGCGCGTGGGGAGAGGCGTCGTACTGTGAGGCTTCATGAACTTCCGATGGGGCAGTGCTGTCATACAGCGGGGAGCCTGAGAGGGGCACTGTGGCCGGGTGCGAGAGCCCTGGGTAATGAGTTGTAGAGCTGCGCAGTGTCACGATCGGGTACAAGCAGGCAGGCGATCGTGCGGGCAAGGCGTGCAAGGAGCAAGCGGACAGGCAAAAACGGGAGTTTAATTAGGAAGCGCGGACGGGGAAACATCTCACGCATACAAACATCAATGACAGACACTGGACTCAGGTAAGACACGGACTGAAATACACAGGACTGAGCAAATTAACTAGATACAGCTGGGTACAAATCGGGAGAAAACACGTGGGTAATCAGGGGGCGTGGCACACAGGAGGAGCGGACGAGCCGGGCATGACACGCAGGAACTGAGAGCCCAAGCTGTTGGACATTCCACTGGACTAGGAGACTGGGGTGAGTGAGGAGGAGCTCATTGACCACAAACTGGGATACTGGCTGTGTGTGAGCAATGGGGTGGAGATTAAGGAAAGACGTTAAATCAGCATGCAGTGTTGCCTGGAAACAACAACAAATATACTAGTGTCACTGTACTAAAACAATATCAAAATAATGCCTATTTTTTATTCATTTTACTTGTAGAGTGCAAAGTACAAAGGAAAACAAAGAGTAACTATGGCGAAATAAATCAAAGCATGTCCCAGAATGATGGGCCTGAATGGATCAGGACAGAAGAAGGCGAAAGTCCTGTTAACGAGGTGAGACGATGCAGACACAGGCCAGGATGTGGGTATAGGCGAGAACAAGAGGGAAGACGGGGGCCCGAGACTCAGCATGGGGACAGGTGGGGGAGGGGGAGGCACGGGCTCACCTGGAGCTGCTCCCGGAGGTGCCGCTATGACTCATGGGTAACATGCCGGAATGGGACGGCACCTGTAGGCTGGACCAGTTGTCATGGGAGGGCAACATGGACAGACAGGTAGACGAGCTGTCTGAATAAGCAGCTGCAAGTATAAAACAATAAATGAAGCAGGTATGTGGTGGGCAGTGTTACAGCGTCCTTAATATGGTCAATACAGAAAAGGCATGTTATCATGTTATGTATATACTGCCTCCAGTTACTTAATGCCTAACTTTAATACATTGATTGATTTGTTCACTGCTGCAGCCTGTGTCAACTTTCCTTTCAGACAGATGTAAAGTCCATTCTGTTTTTGTTCTGTGTAGTTTTTTTTGAACAGCATATGGCTGAATTCTGTTAAACCTCAGACTGAAGAAAATTGTGTTAATTGAAAAGCAAATATCAAAAACTCAGTCTGCAGGAATGTTTTTCTAAATATTTCTGTGGACTTTTGGAAATTTCACGAAATTCCATTGCTCCATTACATAAACACTGAGTGAGATTTCATTCCCATTACTGCAACGTATGAAGAGGATTATGACTTATTACTTTAGGTTATCGGACTGAGTGAGTTTTCGAAATTTGCTCTTCGATAACTGAAGCAGTGCTGTGAATGCAGAGGTTATATGCGTCGCATATCAACAGAACTGTATGTTTATGTCTTGTCTTAATTATTTTGATTAAATGTCTAACTATTCCCAATATGTGTGAACATACTTGGCCAAATAAAGCTGATTCTGATTCAGTCAGAGGGTAATCGTCGGTGTGCTGTACTATCGTGGTGACCCACACAGAGAGCTTAGGACCATGATTTCAGTGTGTGCTTGTGTGAGGGGACAGGCAGGGCGGCGGCTCACTGGGTGATGCACTCCTGTGGGTATAGGGGCTGGGATAGGGGGCGGAGCAGTTACTCCTCAAGGAGGAGTAACAGTCACAGCCGTGGGGGGAGGAGAGGGAGAGGGTGCTCCCAAACTGGGGGTGTGGGTTTGATGAAGAGCAGAGAGACCCTGAGCCTGGGATGAACCAGCTGCCTACTGAAACGAAAGCGGATAAAGACAGAAACTAGAACCTCAAACTAAACAACACAAACAACAATATCAAGTTATATTCAATCATTAAACCGTTATATATTTAATCTAAACAATAGTAATAAATATCGTTCCGATTCAAAATATCATTTACGGGTGAATCTTATGACTTGCATTGGGAAACAGGAAACGGGCCAAGCTGCAGGGCCAGTTCAAAGGCATAGTGCGAGGCGCCCAGAAAGGGGGCGAGGTCTGGGCGGAGTCAGCTAAAGAAGAAAAAGGCCTGACCTTTTTCTGGATGCTGTGGACTGTGTTTGTGTGTGAGCTGCAGCTGCATGTTCCTTACATTTTTTTTATTAACACCAGCACCGTGAGGTTTGGCCTGGACTGGGTCCTGTCCTGCACGGTTGAAGACATGTTGACTGATGGTCAGCCCGTGTTCTGTTGGATCCCACAGAAAGGAAATGGGAATCCCGTTTGGATCGGATGCTGACAGTTGAAAAAAAACTCATGTCTGTGTGTTATGAAAGAATATCAATAAATGTTTCCGAAAGGGGATGACTCATTTGGTAATTATTTACGGCTTATGTTATGGCTGAGAAATTTACAGTCTTTACTAAAGTCTGACTTCTTTCGAGTCACCTTTAATATAGATTGGACACTCTCTATGCTATGTACAATACTTATATAGATGGTACATGTTTACTTGCTTGCACAGATGGTTGATTAGGTAATTAGTGTAAGTGTGTGTGTGTGTGTGTGTGTGTGTCCAATCGCATGTATGTCCAAGGTCCATAGTAAGTAATATACACTGATCAAGAGATGCCTGAAAGTGGATGAAAGAGGACATTAGTGGGTGTATCACTTAGTGTAACGGGTGCAGGAAAATGAGCAGGACTGCAAGCCATATAATGACCCACTGTCCTTATCTAGCTCTTAATACAGTATGCATACAGTGATGTATCTACAATGGACAGCTACTATAAGCAGATAGCACAGTACAGGTGCTTAATCTGTATGCTATTTCCATCCATCCATTGTCCAAACCGCTTATCCTACTGGGTCACAGGGGGTCCGGAGTCTATCCCGGAATCAATGGGCACGAGGCAGGGAAGAACCCAGGATGGGGGGCCAGCCCATCACAGCTCACACTCACACACCATTCACTCACACATGCACACCTACGGGCAATTTAGCTACTCCAATTAGCCTCAGCATGTTTTTGGACTGTGGGGGGAAACCGGAGGAAACTAGCAGCTTTGTGTGGTAATTGTTTGTATTAAAAATACATTGGATCAAGTCAAATTATTTTTATGAAGAATTAACATCTAAAAGCTGCTAGTAGACCGTGGGAAAATAATTTTTCTATTTTCTTGCTGCCATCTCGTGGCCAAAAGTAGGTATTGCAATTTCCATCATATGTAAGAGGGCCTGCCCATCAGAGTAATGTACATCCTGTGACATGTATTGACTATCAAGACAAACTGAAACACGGTGTATTAGGCTGTCAATGAGTACTGGACTAGGGTGAAAAACTGCCTGATAATCTACCTATTAACTAGAAGAGTACAAACTGGAGACGGATCCCCTAATACAGAGGGATTAACGTCTGTGCCACATCCAGAACCATTCAGTGTAGGAGTCTGGTGGTTCTACTGGATACTGACAAGTACCCAGCCCCTTTGTTCCCTCTGATAATCATCAGTCCTCCTCTGAATGCCTTCACCACTCTATTCCTGAATAGGTACACATTTAAATATGCTAGCAAGATCAAGGTATTGGGATAACTGTTAGGTTCGCTGTTAAGAGAGTTGCAGTGAAAACCATCATACACAGTGGCCCTTTCTGGATAAGATTACCTCCCTCTGATCTAACAGGTCAAGATCAAAGCAAGGTGCATTGCAATGTCTGACACCCAGCACACTACAGCATATAAAATACAGGTATCCATCGCCTTCCGCATTTGGAACCAGGACCACTTGTTGCAAGTCAATTTGGGCGTATCTCAAGTTATACGAGAGAGGCAAGACATTAAGGACAGTATACACAGTACTGAAATAATAATGTACATATTAAACCACAGCACTTAATAAACAGATACTGCACTTACATTTCACAAAAAAAAAATAAAGCACAGATTGCACTAAGAAATCAAAAGATGCATGTGCTAGCAAACAGTGGGAGCTGAGGAAGAAGCAGTGGTGAAATACTTTATTGTACAGTACAGTAAGTTTCTTTTTATAGAATGAAATAGCATACAGGGGGCGGCATGGTGGTGCAGTGGTTAGCACTGTTGCCTCACACCTCTGGGACCCGGGTTCGAGTCTCTGCCTGGGTCACATGGGTGTGGAGTTTGCATGTTCTCCCCATGTCGTCGTGGGGTTTCCTCCCGCAGTCCAAGAATATGCTGAGAATATGCTGAGGCTAACTGGAGTTACTAAATTGCCCGTAGGTATGCATGTATGAGTGAATAGTGTGTGAGTGTGCCCTGTGATGGGCTGGCTCCCCATCCTGGGTTGTTCCCTGCCTCGTGCCCATTGCTTCCGGGATAGGCTCCAGACCCCCCACGACCCAGTAGGATAAGCGGTTTGGACAATGGATGGATGGATGGAAATAGCATACAGATCTTATAAGCACCTGTACTGTGCTATCTGCTCATAGTAGCTGTCCATTGTAGATACATCACTGTATGCATACTGTATTAAGAGCTAGACAAGGGTCATTATATGGCTTGCAGTCCTGCTCATTTTCCTGCACGCGTTACACTAAGTGATACACCCACTAATGTCCTCTTTTATCCACTTTCGGGCATCTCTTGATCAGTGTATATTATTTACTATGGACCTTGGACATACATGCGATTGAACGCACACACACACTTACACTAATTACCTAATCATCCATCTGTGCAAGCAGGTAAACATTTACCATCTATGTAAGTATTGCACATTGCATAGAGAGTGTCCAATCTATATTAAAGGTGACTCAAAAGAAGTCAGACTTCAGTAAAGACTGTAAATTGGCAGCCATAACATAAGCCGTAAATAATTACCAAATGAGTCATCCCCTTTCGGAAACATTTATTGATATTCTTTCATAACACACAGACATGAGTTTTTTTTCAACTGTCAGCATCCTTCTCGATTGTCAGAAGCTCTGCGCTAGAGGGAGGTTTACTGGTCTTATACTCTTCTGGCACCTTGTGTGATTCCTGACTTGGGACATCAGTTTGGCTCCTTCTGTATGTGGTTTACATTGAATTTGTTCTTTAAAGTTGCCCCTTCAGAATTAGACAGTGTAACCAGCTTGCCACATATTGCCTGGATGACATAAGGTCCGGTAAAATCCGGTTCCGTTCTTCCTCCTTTCCGTCCCCGCTTCCTCATGTTGAACAGAAGCGCCTCATCTCCAACATGATAAACTGTGTTTTGGTACCTCTTTTGTATTCGTTTACCACATGCCTGCTTCTGTTTTTCCTGTGACTAGGAGATGTTTTCAGCTGTTGTTGCTTATTGTCTCAACTACTTTATTTTTTTCATCAAAAAACGTGCCGTAGCTTTTCTCATCGGGAAGAATAATTGTGGAAAGCTGAAGTGGAAAAACATTCATAGCAAATTATTATTATTCACAGATCATTATAAAGAGTCATTTTCTAAAAGCATTAAGAACAATGTAATTTGCTGTTTCAAGATATGTTTTTAAATAACTACTTGTCAGTCATAAGAAACTCTTCAACACACATGATCCGATCTTGCCACAAATCATTTTTAATCTCACTTTTGTTGCCAGCAGTTCAGACATTAATGGCTGTGTGTTGAGTTATTTTGAGGGGACATCAAATTTACACCATTATACAAGCTGTACACTGATTACTTTACATTCTATCAGAGTTTCATATCTTTAACGTTGTCCCTTGAAAAGATATAATAAAATATTTACAAAAATGTGTGGGGTGTACTCACTTTTGTGAGATACTGTATATTAAGGGATTGATTGTCAATAATATCAGTAATTCCTGATGTAATGTTAAAAGAATAGAGCCTGTCTCACACAGTTCTAAAACAACCTCAAAAACAGACTTACCATTTTATGTCATCATTCGTTTTCTCATCCAGGCCATTGGTTTGGGGATGATATGCAGCAGTGATCAACGGCAGAACAGGGGCTCTGAACGCAGTATGGATTAAAAAGGAATTAACCATCTCTCTCAATATAAAATTAGGATCATTTATTCTCTACAGAGGCCCCCATAGAATAGTGCATCCATCCCCTCACTCATGTTTAGACAGACGTAAGGCAACAGGCCAATGACATTCAGAACAGCAACAACATCAACAATTGTACAGCTAGTTTTAAAATTTAATAAAAAAGACAAACCAATTAGGTAATATTAATGAAATTATTAAAATGTGCAGATTAATAGTCAGAAATAATTTGCGATTTTAAGAGCGGAAAGGATACATTAAAACTCAATTACATTTATCCCTTAATAATATAAAAAGGTTTTTGAATTTTACATCATGATAAATGCGAACTATATGTGATTACTAATTACTGTTGACTAATTTCCTGTCTGGACGTTTCCCTCCTCATTGTTAAAAGTCATTATATGTCTGGGTGCCAGTCAGTGGAAGCACACAGACATGTTGGCCAGCTGTCATATTCATTCAGCACCAGCCCATCAAGTAGAGAATTCAGCACCACGGACAGTGACCTGTGTTACAATGACATCAGGTCATTGGCTCTAAATATTTTTCTAGAAATAACTAAATGGCTCTATTGTAGAAATTTCCAGCCAGAGTCTTGTGGTGCGTTCGTTTTTCTCTCGGAACTTGGAAATTCCAAATTGGGTGACATCACATCCAACAATCTCCCGTTCAAGCTAGCACAACTCGGAACAAACATGGCTGCCTCCATGAATACGCTGCTGTGTTGTTGCTTTATATTTTAGCAGTTATGGAGTAAGATTATTATTTCAGACAAATAAACAAGAAACAGGAACTAGTCAAACCACATTAAAAGCTTTATAAAGTATTTTAGTACATTCATAGCGATATTCTTTTTTCGAGAGGCAAACAAACTACAAACAAACCAAAAACACTAACAAGTCTGGTAAAAATCTGATATTGCATGTTAGGATACTGTTTACGGTCACAATATGGTATTCTCTAAATCGAACACGTGCAATTACATTAATAATTACTAATAATTATAAATAATAATAATAATAAATGGGCGGTATGGTCGTGCACTGGTTAGCACTGTTGCCTCACACCTCTGGGACCCAGGTTCAAATCTCCGCCTGGGTCACATGTGTGTGGAGTTTGCATGTTCTCCCCATGTCGTCGTGGGGTTTCCTCCGGGTACTCCGGTTCCCCCCCACAGTCCAAAAACATGCTGAGGCTAATTGGACTTGCTAAATTGCCCGTAGGAATGCATGTGAGAGTGCATGGTGTGTGTGAGTGTGCCCTGCGATGGGCTGGCCCCCCATCCTGGGTTGTTCCCAGCCTCGTGCCCATTGCTTCCGGGATAGGCTCCGGACCCCCCGTGACCCAGTAGGATAAGCAGTTTGGAAAATGGATGGATGGGATAATAATAAATTTAACAAAATAAACATTTTTAAGGATTTGTAAAATAGAATTAATGTTGAGTGTGTAAGCCGCCATGTTGAAATTACGTCACAGGGGCAACTCGGACAAGAAGATTCTGTCAGACATTAACGTCATAAAAGAGGCGTTTCTAATGGGAAGTGATGTTTTTCGTGACGTTTTTGTCCGAGTTGGAGTGAAATAATCAAACGCAGCATGTGTTCCTATTTGAAGAGAATATTCTATTTTTATTCTAAGGAACTACAGAAAATCAGCTCTGCATGTGATCTCCCCTTTACTGCTCGAGCAGGGCACACGCACATCAACAAGTGTCAAGGCAGCAAGTGCATGCAAACAACTTCTCAGGACGGTTACAGTATAGGACCTTCAGAAAGAGCCAGACTGCGGCGTCATTCAGAGATTCCATTGTCTAAGGCTTGCACTAAAACATTACAGCATATTTAAACAAAGTAGCATGGCACCTGTGTCAGAATCCCTCCCTGCCTTGTTCTGTTCTCTCTTTGTTGTCCCCATTTAGCCAGCACATGTCACTGGCCATCCTGACTCCTCTTTTGATTGTGGGTTTTAAGGATATCAGTGGGTCTGTGTTTTCATAATTGTCCCCCAGGCCACCATGCTGCTCAGCCCTTGATTCCAACTACAGTTGCAATCAGGTGGTTCTCAATCTACTAGGACTGTATAACAGGATTGGCCACCTGTTCTACCTTTACTCGTTCAGCCGCATTCATGAGTCTGGCCTATAGGTTATTCAAATTTTGTCCTGCCAAATTTACCGGACAGGAGGTGGACACTGCAAATGAATGTGTGAATACTCCAATACCTACATCTTTACAAGTTACCTGAAGTGGTTTGGTAAATGATTGTGAGGTTGGAAGTCCTTCTTGATGTCTGTTTGCAGCTCATCCACCAGCAACTGCACGAGTTGTCGCTCCCAGAGGGAATCCCACTCTCGGTCCGCTGGAGGGTCCATCTCACTGTAGCTGGAGTATGTTTCCATCAGTCACTTGGCGTGGGGCTCACAGAATTTACCAGGCTCCTGTTTAATCTGACGCACCTTAGTCCAGTCCATGCATCTGGGGAACTTCTCTGAAAATCTCTGGCAGATTCTTTGCAGCTATACTTGATATTGGGTACTTGCCGCAACTAAGTAATGGGTTGTTGAATCAAAGTCCCGTTCCATGTCAAAAATAACCCCATTTTAGGGTTTTGTTAAACAACTGGTCTAATTTGGATGCAGAGGTTCTGCACGGAAGGCCCAGTCTCTGAAGGGCTGTGGCATAGCGAGGCCTGTTCTGCCTGGAATCCGGCAGGTCACTGGCAACATCCCCCAACTCCTTCATCTATAAGGTCGGGAAACCAGAACGTTTACTCCCCCTTATGGATAAGGACATACCAACGTTGGGGCAACTCCTGCTGCCTGAGTCTTCAACCAAGTCCAAAACAAAAGTATACAATGTTAGGAAGGGTAATTCAATGGTATGAGACTGAAACTAGAAACTGTAAATCGGATGGAGTTAAATAGCAATACTGTGGAAGAGGCATGGGAATTTTTTAAAAGCACATTGTTGCAAGTGCAAAAGAACTTCATACCCGTTTCCAGAAAAACTAAATCTAGGAAACTGCAACCAAGCTGGTGTCATGACCTGCTTGTACGATCCTCGTGTGTGCCACGCCCCCTCATTAACCATGTGTGCTGCCCCGATTGTAACCAGCTGTTTTCTGTCAGTTTGAGTAGTCCTGTGTATTTAGTCCACATTCAAGTCTGTTTCCCCAGTCCTGTCATTGAAATCTCTCGCTGTTGGTACCTGTTTTCATCAATAAACCCTCATTCCCGACTCTCCGTTTCCCGGATCCTTGATTCCTCGCTTCCTGCCTGTTCGTCCAGCACGCGATGTCACAGGTGGTTTACTACGAAAATTAAGAATAAAGTCAGGAGCAAAAGGGCTTTCTTCCACAAATGGAAATTAACTAATGATTTCAAAATAAAGCAGGAGTATCTACGTCTACAGGTTTAGTTAATAACAGTTATAAGGATGACGTTAAAAGTTTCTTCCAATATTTTAACTCCGAAAGAGCTCTAAAAGCTGAAAATCACTCATTTGCAGGATAGTAAGGGCCTTATAATTGAAAATGAAATTGATATAAATGAGTTTAATGATTATTTTACAATGGCTGTTCACAGTAGAATAGCTTACCACCATTTAGTACAAATACAACGATGTCTATGACCAATATATGTATAACTGAGGCTGATGTGGTACAAAGCCTAGCTAAGCTCAAAATAAATAAATCGCAAGGCCCTGATGGCATCTTATCTATAGTTTTAAAAGAGATGAGGGGTATTATTAGCCAACCTTTAACTTTACTATTCCAGAAATCATTATCTGCTGGTGTGGTATCTTCTGATTGATGTTAGATCATGTCTCATGTCCAGAGAGGCTACAACAGGATCTGGATTTAATTAGCGACTGGGCTCATACGTGGCAGATGAAATTTAACATAGATAAATATAAGGTAATCCATGCAGGGAGCAGAAATATAGTAAATATAGTAAAGTACAGATATTTTATGGGTTCCACTGAAATAAAGGTAGCTGATTACGAGAAAGATCTCGGTGTGTATGTTGATACTTCCATGTCCCACTCTTGCCAGTGTGGGGAAGCATTAAAAAAAGGCAAAAGGATGTTGGATTAAACTCCACACACCTAGAGATGTAAGTCAAGAGAAGTGATGCTACGATTATATAATTCCTTGGTAAGATCCCACCTAGAATACTGTGTGCAGGTTTGGTCACCATACCTTCAGAAGGACATTGCTGCCTTGGAAAAGGTGCAACGTAGGATGACTAGAATGATTCCTGCACTTAGAGGAATGTCTTATGAGGAGAGGTTCGCTGAGCTGAATCTGTTTAGCCTCAAGCAAAGGAGACTATGGGGGGACATGATCCAGGTATATAAGATTCTAACAGGTCGGGATGCTGTTCAGCCAAATGACCATTTCAATATTAATTTAAAATACTAGAACTCGTGGCCATAGTGGAAATTAGCTGGAGAACATTTAAAAATGAATCTGAGGAAGCACTTCAATTCAATTCAATTTTATTTATATAGCGCTTTTAACGACATGCATTGTCACAAAGCACTTTACATTTAACCGGCCAGAACCCCACCAAGCAAGCCTGAGGCGACAGTGGCAAGGAAACTCCCTCTAGCAGGAAGAAACCTTGAGTGGAACCTAGACTCAGAAGGGGACCCCATCCTCCTCTGGGCGACCAAGGAGCATGAAACTGCATTTACATTGACATTCATTAGAGTTCATATAGTTATAAAGTCCCAGTTGGTTTCATGTAGTTATATCCAGGAGTCCAGGTGCGGGTTCACACGGTGTAGTCGGCTCGGTATCAGCTCGAAAAAGAGAAGATGGAGAAGAGTTATTGCCCTACACCTAACCGGCAGGACTAAAGCAACTATGACAGCCTGCCTAAAAGAGTGACCTGGAAGGAAGCACAGGCATGAGGGTTTACAGAGGTTTTGGCGTCAAGCCACCTCCCATCCACAGCTTAAGTGATCGGCGAGAGTGGCAGGACGACAGCACCAATCCCCCCTTTCCCCTTCAATCTCAAATAACTATGAACCTCCAGATTTCCCATTCACCTTAGAAAAGAAGATTTAACTATCCAAAAGACTGGCGAAAGAGGTACATCTTAAGCCTTGACTTAAAAGCAGAGATTGTGTCTGAGTTCCGAACACTAATAGGAAGTTTATTCCATAGCTGTGGTGCTTTATGAGCAAATGCTCTTCCCCCAAAGGTAATGTTCTTTATTCTGGGTACGGATAGAATACCTCCATCTCGTCATCTAAGTGTATGATTCGGAACGCAAATGAGGTCACTCACATACTGCGGTGCAAGACCATTTACAGCTTTATAGGTTAAGAGCAGTGTTTTGTAGTCAACACGAAATCTAACTGGCAGCCAGTGCAGTGAAGATAAAATTGGGGTAATATGATTATATGTTTTAGTTTAACTATTGCTAGTAGCGGTTCAATCAATGCTGGGAGCATCGCTGAATAATTTTGATGGAACAGGGTCTAGCATACAAGTAGATGAATTTGAAGATAAAATTAAGTACATCAGTTCTGACTGGTTAACCAATATTCAATATTCAAAATGTTCTGTTTAATTGAGCATATTTTTGGTCAAAAAGTTTCATAAAGTCGTCACTGGAAAATAACCAGTGGTCTGGTTATTAGTCAGCTTGGACACCATAGTAAATAGGAATCTAGGATTATTTTTGTTTATTTCAATTAGTTCTGATAGATACTAGATGATTTGGCGGCACTAAGAGCCTTTTTGTAGCTACCCATAGCCTCTTTCCATGCTAGTTCGAACACCACTAGTTTAGTATGATGCCACTTACATTCTGTAAGGACATAAAACTTATAGGTCCTGCAGGCCCCAACTCTGATCAGCCTGCATCAGTCTATTTCAGAGCTCCGCTGGCCCAGGCAAGACTGGACTCAACTCGTCAAACCACCCCTTTTAAGGAAGGCAAAGGCCTGCCGGCTCCTGAGAGACTGGATAGGAATAACTGGAGCAGCACAGAAAAAGCAAGACCTTTCACCCCCGGAGTGACCAGAGTTCCACAATCAATCCACAGCAACAACAGCTGTCAGCCTCCAGACACAGACACCTTTTCCACTATAAACAGGATAACTCAGCACACATAGATGTTAGGGACAAATACACGCATGTTTGGTCTCGTTTGAATAGGCATGAGACGAGGAGTATTATACTCTCAGATTTAAGGCAGTATAGCTTTTCCTAAGAGAAATACAGAAACTTCGGCTCAACCCACCAAACTGAGAGAGATTCTCTCATGGTAGAACAAGGGAATTACAACCACCCCCTAAAGTGATCTGATTGGCTGGGGACTTGAGAACCAAGGTCAGCAATGCCCCTAAAATTAACCATTGACCGAAATTAGTCAGTCTTCAGAAACATGCCATCACCTGGTCTGGATACTTAAGGAAGGGCTTCAGAAGTAGTCGGGGAGTCACTCTGTAATCAGAGCTCCCGCAGAGAACTGGGTGAAAGTCTATCTGTAGTCAGATACTTTCCACAGAACTTTGTTCACTCTCAGCTGAGGAATGTGATTGTTTAATATTGTATTTGTCCAAATGTATTTACAAGTATGTGTCCACATGTCAATAATTGTATATTGTAGTATTTTTAATAAATGTTGTTTCGATTACTTTATGACTGTCTGATTTGCTAACTTCTTCATAAACTTTCCAGATTGGACTTCTATCCTTATTAGGACTATGGTGGTAAATACTATCTTGCAGCCTCTGGGTTAAATCCCATTTATTTATCCGGGTCCCAAACTTGACTGCCCAAGTTAAGTTAGGTGGATACCAAAACTACACCTCTGGAGTTCGCACACGCTGATGACAGGTACCGGTCTACCCTCTGAGGGGCGTACACACTATGTTCCTAGGCACCGGGCATAGTCCCTGAGACGCTCACATGGTAAGACAATGGGTGGCATCGGCGGAGGCCCAAAGTAAACCTCGTACAACCTTTTTTATTTTTAACTGAGCAATTTTCTCTAGTGGAATTAAGCATAGATGCTAAATAATCCGTAATGCTATCAAGTTCAGCAGAATTCGACATTAGTTTGGTTGAAAACGATAGCTCAGGGAGGTTATCGATAAAGTTACTTGCTGTATTTGACGTGATTGTACGTTTGGCATATAGAAGCGAGTCGGGGGGCTAATATTTTGAGCAAGGGAAATATTGAACGCAATAAGATGATGGTCAGAGATAATACTGGACTGAGGCAGTAGAGTTGAATACATGATATGAAGACAACTGGATCACAACTGGATCACGGGGGAATCATAAGCAGGGAAGAACACACAGGCAAACAGCAGCAGCAACATTAAAGGCAGGACTGAGAAGCACATTTATACAAGGCTAAGCAGGGAGCAAACTAGAGGCACCTGAAATGAGTAACACAAGGGCAGGAAGGAGAGGTAAAACAAACGCGGAACAGGCATGGCACGTTATACCACACTAGGGAGGAAACGGGAGGTTCAGGAGGGCAGGGTGTGGCAGGGATCCGTTTCAAAATTTAATTTTGGCTTGTACAAACCTTGGTAAAAGCTGCAAAAGATCGATCAACCACTTTCTGAGCTATTGTCTTAACAAACAAAGCATCTGTTGGGGTGGCGGTGTCTGGGGAATACCATGTGTAATACACCTTGTGAAGATTTATATGTAAAACAAAATATTTTTTGATTCTATCACACATATAGAAATTATCCATCCATCCATTTTCCAAACCGCTTATCCTATTGGGTCGCGGGGGGTCCGGAGCCTATCCCAGAATCAATGGGCACGAGGCAGGGAACAACCCAGGATGGGGGGCCAGCCCATCGCAGGGCACACTCACACACCATCCACTCACACACACACACCTACGGGCAATTCAGCAACTCCAATTAGCCCCAGCATGTTTTTGGACTGTGGGGGGAAACCGGAGTACCCAGAGGAAACCCCACAACGACATGGGGAGAACATGCAAACTCCACAGACATGTGACCCAGGCGGAGACACGAACCCGGGTCCCAGAGGTGTGAGGCGACAGTGCTAACCACTGCACCACCATGCCGCCCCTTATAGAAATTATTCTAGGTTTAAATAGTAATTTAGCTGAGTAACTAGGCTGAAATTCTAGATAGTTGCAATTTTAAGAATTATTACTATTATTCACAGCTTTTAAGCATGCAGTTGGATGACGGATGGATGGATATTCAGCCACCAGAAATGCCAATTGTTGTTAAGAGGATCAAAGTCTGCAAAGTAGTATGCAGGGTTTAAGGCCAGAACACAGCATACTCTCCGACAGAAAGCATAAAGTTCACTGGGGGAATTTCTGTGGCCACTGCCTGAACAGCATGTGTGGAGAATGTTTATGAGGGTCGAGCCATGCAGAGCTGCTGGCCCTGGCATGTAATGATGAATCACAAATCAGTTAAAAATCGGTGCAAATGCATGAAGATTTAAACCGGCTGATGTGGAAAATGAATCACTATTGTAGGAGTACTTCACAGTACTTTAACAGAAAAACTGGTGTAATATTACATTTGATTTCACAATGTGAGTTTGACGTCAGATGTCACTGCGTATCACGTCGACATCGTACGTCAGTTTTTGGTTTTGAGCGAACGCGAGATGATGAATGAATTTGAAACTGAGGACGGCACAGTGGTTAGTGCTGGCTTCGGTCCAGGGCCCTTTCTGTGTGGAGTTCGCATGCTCTCCCCGTTTTCGCCGGGGACTCCAGGTTCCTCCCACGGTCCAAAAGCATGCAGGATAGGTTGACTGGTGAGTCTAAATTGGCCCTGTAGTTGTGTGAGTGTGTGCGACCTGCGGTGTGTAGGTGACTGCCTGGGCTTGGTTCCTGTCTGCGCCCCTTGTTCCCGGGATAGGCTCCGGTCTCCCCCGCGATCCCAGTTGGGATTAAGTGGTTTCAGAAAATGGATGGATGGACGCACCGCCCGATCTTCAATTGGCGGTGTGGCAGCATATTAGCTTTCCGGTAATCACAAACGAGGAGGAAACAGCGAGAAAAGCACAGACAAGACATAAACTGCATGCAAACATTGTAATAGACTGATAACATACACAAACAGGTCCACTGGCACCACCGTGAGCTGAGTGAAGATTATTAAAAGGGCAAAGCACGCTAAAAAGCTGCACATGCAAACCTTAGCTTATTTATTTGATTTATTTTTTTTTATTTACTTATTTTGATTTGGGATTTTTTTCAACAGTATTTTATTCAAATTCAGTTGCACTGTTCACAACAGTGTCAACAGTTCAGAAAGATAAATATAAGAATATTTTTGAATATATTTGTCTGCAGCTCATTCTGCAAAAAATGAGAAAATTGAACTCGTGAATCGTATCAAATGGTGAGTTGAATGTATCGTTACATCCCTAGTTCTTACAGTAGTACTATGGTATGGTGGAGCCACATGACAGGAAGGCAGTACATTGCGAAGTCTGTTAAGAACATCATTCGCACTGAACTGCCCTCCATTGACCAGCTGTACTTTAACTGCCACAGTAACAAGGTTCAGTCTATAATCCAGGACTCTGACCACCATCCACAAACACTGACTAGCAGATTCATGAACAGCTTCATTCGCCAAACAATTCAAACCTGCAGCTTTTGCATCCCCTGTAATAGTCATTTCCACGGCAGCTGCACTGTACAGCTGTTCCTGCACTTTATCCACCACTGACCACGTATCATCCAGTTTTGTCCTGCTTTGTATCGCACTGTTTCTGCACCATGTTGTCTTGTACTCCCTTGTGTTGTTATGCACCATCTGTGTTGTTCTGAGCAGTGCCATGATGCAATATTACAAAAAGATCTTGAGGAAATGCAGAGTTCTGGAGGAGATTCTCACAGATCATGGCATGTGTTTATACTGAAGAAACTGTACAAATTGCTAGACATAAAACACAGGACTGGCAACTGTGGTACGTTTTAACACCTTGATAAAAAACTTAAAATCCATAGTAAGTAGGACAACCTCATAGAACCTTTACTAGTCATTGTTCAGAAGATTAACACGGATTAAAAACCATTACTATGAAAGCACGCTAATCAGTTAAGTTGATTATGTGGAGAGAGAGAAAAAAAACTGTCTTTGAAAAAGATCAACCATAGAACGAAGCTGCAGCATTGACACCCCCTAGTGGTGATTTGAAGATAGTTCTGTCTGTAGCAGCTAAGCAGTAGATTTGGCGTCAGGTGCCATGTCAAACTCAGTGCTGCTCGGTTTGAACGGCAGAAGCACAAAAATAAAGGGGGCATCTACTGCACGCCCCCCACCCTTGAAAATGGTACAAATTATCATGCAACAGTTTTCTTAAGTAAGTCTTTTTGGGCGTCTGCAGAAACCTCCACGATGCGATTGCCCTGATTAAGAAGTGCGCAGCGGATACAATTTGGGATGCATCGTTCATCCGATTTATTAATATATAATTATTAGTATGTCTATATTATTTTAGAAACGTTACTTGACGAATATTTTTCATTGAGATTGATTCCCCGTTTAAAATTTTGGTGACACTTCATATTTTTTAAGAGAGACAGACAATTTGACGCATGCAATTTGCAGAAATATGTTGTGCCGCTATAAAGTACACAGGCAGCATGACAAACATAAGTACTCACTGAAGCCACGACATACGCCCGGCTGGCCCCAGCGGTACCCCTAAGAAGAAGGCTTTTTTCACAACCCACGACCATCACGAGGGCAAAAAAAACTGAATAGCCTAGAATTTAGTTAATTACAAGGCACATATTTATTGGAGCAAGAGCTCTAACATAAAACTACCTTGTAATTATAAAGTATTATGGCTGTGAACAATGTACAAACAGGCACAGAAAGTAAAATACTCCAAAAATGCAAAGAACCTAAATATTTTTGTTTCCACCGATTCACTCTTGATGTGTTAGGAGTCACAGTTCAGTAGCCTATTCTTCAGTATCTGCATTTAAGACCACCAACTGCTCTTTCTCCTCCTTCGCTCGTCGGCTCAGAGTATTGGACTTGGTAAGTAATGTTGCCCTTTTGGTTCCAGCAGCACTCTCTGCTTCCTCTGCCATGTGCTCAGCATCCTTTTGTAAACTCTCACATACACTTTCCAGTGAGACTCTCTTCCTCTTGAGTTCCTCAAGTTTTCTTTTTTGCTTTTCGCTCATCTTTCACCTTTGGTCAGAGGCGCTTTGGTTGCTCCCCCACACACTCTGACATGGTCGCATATAAGCCTCTGTGCAACAACTGTTTCCTCTGATAAGTTGCAGGTCTCCACCTCTATTCGTTCCACTTCGGCTTGCCCATAGGACAGCAGCAGCAAGTTCTTGCAGAACATCCAGAGGTCAGGATAAGGCCCACTAACTTTTTGATGTAAAAAGACATCAACTTTGGATGGTGCTGAAGGAATGAAGGATATAAAATCCAAGCCTTTTGCCTCATTGTGCAGGTGATTATCAGACTGCTGGGATATTGCATCACCTGTAATTACATTAATTACAGTAGATTAGATGCAGATCAACAATGTCAATACACAGAATCACATGTAGAATAGGAAAGTGATTTATAACCCAATTTTCCTATGATACCATAAATGTGCAATCATTTTAATTTAATCTTGAGATATCTCTAGGCTCATCAAAGAAAATATAACTGGGCTGATGCTTCTTTTCAAACACCAAGAGTCGGTCTTCTAAATACTGCTAAAATCTACGTGTTAACACTATTCAGTTCAGGGACGGATTATGGGTTGTGTGGGCCCCTGGGTAAAACGTTCGCGAGGCCCCCCCCCCACCACCACCACCTGCACCACCACCACAACCACCACAAGTCAAGGGCCCTTGGCAGCCAAACACCCTCCCTATAGGGTCAGGGGACCTTGTAGGCAGAGGATCAAAGAATGTAGGCCCTCTAAAATAGACAAACGAAAATACATTGCTGATAAGCGTTGCAAATTGTTTTGGGCTTGGGGCCCACGGGCCCCCTGCACCCCAAGGGCCCCTGGGCAGCGGCCCCGCTAACCCGGTTTGTAATCCGTCCCTGATTCAGTTAGATGTGAAAAAAGAAAAGCATAATTTAAAAATAATATTCTGAACTATCCTATTCTTATCCTATGATTTACCAGCAGATATCCTGCCTGCCAACCGATTCTCCTGCGCAAACTTCTGCATGAGATTTCTCCTTTTCTGCTGGCAGTTATTGTCACGATCGGGTACGGGTGAAGCGGCGATCGTGCGGGCAAGCAGGCAAGCAGGAAGCAGGAATACGGGGCAAACGGGAGTTTAATACGAGGACAGGGACCGGGAAACAGCTCACGCTTACGAACATCAGACATTAATGACAGACAAAGCAAACTGGGGAGACCAGGACTTAAATACACAGAACAAGGCAGCAGGAAACAAGACACGACTGGGCAGGATCAGGAAATCACACGTGGGTAATTAGGGGGCGTGGCACACACGAGGAGCGGACGAGCCGGGCATGACAGAACCCCCCCCCAAAGGCGCGCTACACCGGGCGCGCCAAGGAAGGGGGCGACGGACGGGACGAGGCAGAACAGGACCTGGAAAACAAGAACAGAATTTACGCACGACGGGAAACAGGACCGAAGCACAAAACAAAGCCAGGGACAAGACGTGCGACAAGAGCTGACAAAGGGATGGGAAGGCAGACAGACAGATCAGGAAGGGAGAAACAGAGGGAACAGGCGGAACACAAGGAGCGGGAGTGACGGGAGGGAACGACGGGAAACCAGGAATGGAGAAAGGAGGAAAGACAGGAGGAGGAGCAAACAAAGGAGGGACCAGGGCAGGAGAGAAGGGAGAGAAGGCGGGGGAACAAAGGGGAGCCCGTGGGAGCCCCAGCGGGCGACGGGCGGCAGCCGGAGGGGCCGCAGGCGGCCGGGAGGCCGGAGCCGGAGGGGACCGAGAAGGGGCAGAGGAGACAGGGCGAGGGACCCGCGGAGGGGCCAGGGAGGGAGCAGGAGGGAGCACCAGGGAAGGGGACGAGGGAGCTGGAAGGGGCCAGGGCGAAGGCACGGAGGAGGGGGGAGCCGCAGCAGGCGGCGATGTCCGGGGGAGGGCCGGAGGTAGGGGCCCCGCAGGCGACCGACCAGGACCCGGAGAGGGGAGCGAGGCAGGGCGACGAGGCACCGGAGAGGGACCCGCAGGCGCCAACCGAGCCCCAGCGCAGGCGAGGCAGGGCGAGCCAGGGGGCAGGGCGGGCGGGACCCCAGCCCTGCGTCTGTGTCCCCTCCCTTTACGGGACACAGACCCCAGGTCGGGGTCGAATTCACCGGGGTGAGAGAGACAAAGTCACTGGAGGAGAAGGGACAGGAGCTGGAGCTGCTGCAGGCGGAGGGGGCGCCTCTGGAGCGCGGTCAGGGACTGGAGCGCGGTCAGGGACTGGAGCGCGGTCAGCTGGCCCGGGAGCCGCTGGAGCGCGGTCAGGACTTGGAGCGCGGTCAGGGGGCGCCTGCCCTGGAGCTGCAGCAGGCGGCTGCAGTGGGGGCGCCTGCCCTGGAGCTGCAGCAGGCGGCTGCAGAGGGGGCGCCTGCCCTGGAGCTGCAGCAGGCGGCTGCAGAGGGGGCGCCTCTGCAGGAACTGGAGCGCGGTCAGGAACTGGAGCGCGGTCAGGAACTGGAGCGCGGTCAGGAACTGGAGCGCGGTCAGGAACTGGAGGTGGCTGCAGTGGGGGCGCCTGCCCGGGAGCTGCAGCACGGTCAGGAACTGGAGGTGGCTGCAGTGGGGGCGCCGGCCCGGGAGCTGCAGCAGGCGGCTGCAGAGGGGGCGCCTCTGCAGGAACTGGAGCGCGGTCAGGAACTGGAGCGCGGTCAGGAACAGGAGCTGGCTGCAGAGGGGGCGCCTGCCCGGGAGCTGCAGCAGGCGGCTGCAGAGGGGGCGCCTGCCCGGGAGCTGCAGCAGGCGGCTGCAGAGGGGGCGCCTGCCCGGGAGCTGCAGCAGGCGGCTGCAGAGGGGGCGCCTCTGCAGGAACTGGAGCGCGGTCAGGAACTGGAACGCGGTCAGGAACAGGAACGCGGTCAGGAACAGGAGCTGGCTGCAGTGGGGGCGCCTGCCCTGGAGCTGCAGGTGGCTGCAGTGGGGGCGCCTGCCCTGGAGCTGCAGGTGGCTGCAGTGGGGGCGCCTGCCCTGAAGCTGCAGGTGGCTGCAGTGGGGGCGCCTGCCCTGGAGCTGCAGGTGGCTGCAGTGGGGGCAGCGAAGGCGGCTGCGCAGGCGGCGGCGGCTGCACGGGAGCGGGGTCCGCCGGCAATGGCGGCTGCACGGGAGCGGGGTCCGCCGGCAATGGCGGCTGCACGGGAGCGGGGTCCGCCGGCAATGGCGGCTGCACGGGAGCGGGGTCCGCCGCCAATGGCGGCTGCACGGGAGCGGGGACTGCAGCCCTCTGGAGCAGTAAGAGCTGCCGCACGTCCTCTGCCATACTCACCAGCTCCTCGGGGTCGGAAGCGGGAGTAAATGCTGCAAAGCTCCTCTGGAGTCGCTCCGCTAGCCCCGCTACCTCCGGACTTACTGGAGGGACCAGTTCCCCCCAGATCCTCCAGAACAACCCCTGGAGGGCAAAGAACTGGGAGGCGCAGTTCACCGGCTTCCCTAAGTGAGGCGCGGGCAGCGCCTCCGGGGTGGTTACTGCAGGGGGAGAGAGCTGTGTGTCCGTGGGCGTTAACGGAGGGAGCTCCTCGGGACAGGCAATCGCCGGTCTCCTCCTCCTTCTCCGGCGCCCAGCGGCGGCGAGAGGTGGTGCGATGTCCTGAGAAACAGGCGGTGAAAGGATCGGCTCCGGGTAAGGGTAGAGGAAGGGCTCCTCGTCCTCATCCTCACTGGAGAGCCAGTACTTCCACACGGGATCGGGGTAGTGTGTGGTCAGCTTCCGGGCTGGAGGTAGAGCGGGTACTTCCCTCTCATTCTCCTCCGAAGTGATCCATAGCCGGGAGAGCGAACAGGCTCCCAGGCGGATCGTCTCCTCCGGTCCTCTCCTCCTTCTCCGGGGGCCTTTCCTTTTGTGGTCTGTCATTCTGTCACGATCGGGTACGGGTGAAGCGGCGATCGTGCGGGCAAGCAGGCAAGCAGGAAGCAGGAATACGGGGCAAACGGGAGTTTAATACGAGGACAGGGACCGGGAAACAGCTCACGCTTACGAACATCAGACATTAATGACAGACAAAGCAAACTGGGGAGACCAGGACTTAAATACACAGAACAAGGCAGCAGGAAACAAGACACGACTGGGCAGGATCAGGAAATCACACGTGGGTAATTAGGGGGCGTGGCACACACGAGGAGCGGACGAGCCGGGCATGACAGTTATCTGGCTGGTGTGCATTTTGTTTGGGTCCAAGCACGTCATCTCATGTACAATCGAGTACTTCAGAGGGCATTTATCCAAGGCCTTTTTGCACATTTTTGAGAGCACAATCTGGCAATTTTTTTTAATCTGAAGGACACCAAGGTCACTTCCACTGCCTTTGGCTCCTGACTGTCTCTGACAAAAAGATGGTTTGTCAAATTTCCAGAATCTTTCTGCACACTCAGCCCAAGGTTAACACTACCTCAGCTGTACATATCAAACCAGCTCAAACTCCATGTTATTCACATATTTTTTACTTCACAATTGTTTGATACATTTGTATGTAAAGATACCAGTGAATTCACAGAAGTCCCACCTTGATGACAGCCATTCCTATATCCACCTCCTTTGGACTGAGCCAGAGTTTTTGCCTGTACAACAGCTGTACATGTTGCTACACAACACTTAAACATTCTATTTCCTCAATGAACTATTTTTTTTGCAGCAAAAGCCATGAAGCAGCAATAAAATCTTTAAAATATGCTTACCAATAAATATGGTTCTCCCATTTAAACACATGTAAAGATAAACCATGGATATTTAAAAATCATGGGTTCGTTAATGAGTTTAAATGTTATTGAATGGCTTACCTTAAACTTCTCCAGTAAGTCTTCAGCGGTGGAGTGGCTCATGTACTGTGATCCCAGAACCAGGACTGCACTCGAGAGCCATTCTCATAATTCACCCAATACCTGACATGCACATCCAGTTGTTTTCTTTTGATGGTCCTGTTCATACTTACGTCAAACATGACAACGAAGCTCCCTTTTAATATATGGAGCGAGTCCAAATCGCGCAAGAAAAGCGGTTTTATCTTTACCACAAGTGACCCTGCGAGTCAGGGAACATCACCCTGGAGACGGTGTGAATGTCATCATTGGACGTATAGGAGTGATGTCGGCAAACCGTTTGCAAAGCCCATAGCACTTCTGCTTTCAGTGTGGGTTGAGGAGGATGTACTGAAGGCATTATTTGTCATGGGATCCGGAGACACTGCCAAAACGGGTGTAGGCCTATCTTTAGAGGTTGTACTTATCTCCACTGAATAAACATAAATCTGGGCTTATTCTATACTGAACAAAAATATAAACGCAACACTCTTGTTTCTGCTCCCATTTTTCATGAGATGGACTTAAAGACCTACAATTCATTCCAGATACACAATATTACCATTTCTCTCAAACATTTCTCACAAATCAGTCTAAATGTGTGATAGTGAGCACTTCTGCTTTGCTGAGATAATCCATCCCACCTCACAGGTGTGCCACATCAAGATGCTGATCTGACATCATGGGTAGTGCACAGGTGTACCTTATACTGCCCACAATAAAAGGCCACCCTGGAATGTGCAGTTTTTTGCTTTATTGGGGGTCTGGGGACTCAGAACCGGTCAGTATCTGGTGTGACCACCATTTGCCTCATGCAATGCAACACATCTTCTTCGCATAGAGTTTATCAGATTGTCAATTGTGGCCTGTGGAATGTTGGTCCACTCCTCTTCAATGGCTGTGCGAAGTTGTTGGATATTAGTGGGAACTGGTACACGCTGTCGTATACGCCGGTCAAGCACATCCCAAACATGCTCAACGGGTGACATGTCCGGTGAGTATGCTGGCCATGCAAGAACTGGGACATTTTCAGCTTCCAAGAACTGTGTACAGATCCTTGCAACATGGGGCCGTGCATTATCTGTCTGAGTGGCTGGTCTCAGACGATCTTGGAGGTGAACCTGCTGGATGTGGAGGTCCTGGGCTGGTGTGGTTACACGTGGTCTGCGGTTGTGAGGCCGGTTGGATGTACTGCCATATTCTCTGAAACGCCTTTGGAGACGGCTTATGGTTGAGAAATGAACATTCAATGCACGAGCAACAGATCTGGTTGACATTCCTGCTGTCAGCATGCCAATTGCACGCTCCCTCAATGCTTGTGGCATCTGTGGCATTTTGCTGTGAGACAAAACTGCACATTCCAGGGTGGCCTTTTATTGTGGGCAGTATAAGGTACACCTGTGCACTACCCATGATGTCAGATCAGCATCTTGATGTGGCACACCTGTGAGGTGGGATGGATTATCTCAGCAAAGCAGAAGTGCTCACTATCACACATTTAGACTGATTTGTGAGAAATGTTTGAGAGAAATGGTAATATTGTGTATCTGGAATGAATTGTAGATCTTTAAGTCCATCTCATGAAAAATGGGAGCAAAAACAAAAGTGTTGCGTTTATATTTTTGTTCAGTGTACATTGATTTACAGAATCAAATTTAAAAAACAAAAATACACTGATTTTATACAGATTACTAACTTTTGGGGATCACAATACAAATCTAAATATTTTAGACAAGTTACTTATCTGCTTATTGAATGGTGGGCGAAAAAAATATCTGTGTGTCCATTATCTAAAACCCCGCAATGACGTAGTTTGTGTTGTTCTTAAAATAATATTAACTTAAACGGTCAATCTGATTTTCTGGAGGAAAAATAATAGTTTTGATGAATCAACAGCTTGGGAAAATAGTCGCTAGATTAATTCAAAGAAAAATTGTCTGTAGTTGCACCTCAACAGTATAACCAGTGATAATACTATATAAATAAAATTAAAGTAATGGCACCAGCATAGACAGACACAGTAACAGTACAGAATGAGGTAACAGTGGCAGTGTGAGGAAATGTCAGCGTCACTGGCTGGTTAACAGCAATGGGGAGGAAACTTGTCTCTAAATCTGGAAATGCTTGTGCAGATGGATGGATGGAAGGTGAAAAGTGACAGTGCTGGGTGGCTAGAGTCTCTCAAGGTGCTGCTTGCTTTTCTGAGGCAGCACCTGAAGACGATGCCTTTGACCGCCAGAAGCTGTGTGCCCGAGGAACTGGAAGCTGTTGAAGCCTCTACAGCATCCTCTGCGATGTAGATAGGACTTTGGGGAGTCATCCGTTTGCGAAAGTCCAGGATCAGCTCCTTGGTTTCTCTAGCGTTGAGGGTGATGTTGTTATACATGGTGAAGAGCTGGGCCTACAAATCCCAGCATTCAAGAGGTGAAAATACAGACTTAGAGGGAATTTGGGAAAAGTGAAAAAATCCTCTTTACTCGTGTCTGTATAAATCTCACCAAGCGTAACTTTGCAGATTAAAGACTGGCTGAGAGTGTAAATGTAAACGCTGATAAGGAGTCAGGAACAAAGTGCTCATGTAGTGCACACCTGGGTCCAGAGGGCCCTTGTTCAGATGGAAAACTGAACAGGCATCTTTTGTGCTAAATGACAGCCGGTGCTGCTCAAGATGATGGACACTATGGGGAAATAAAAAAAAAAAGAGTTTTGAATGAAAAGACACACAAGAGTAACAGTGCAGCCTTGGTCACGTCTCCCCAGCTCATGACTGGACCAGGCTCCACGTTGACCCCAAAACTGGCTTTACACACAGGAAACTCACTGAAACTCAACACAACATTGTCCTGATCTTGCCTGGGGAGTTTCACCTGGTTACTGAGATGACCGGCAGCACAGACAGTCTTACCAGCAACAGATATGCTATTAAGGGGTGCGAAGCGTCTGCTGCCAGCACATGGCTTTATATCTGTCGGCTGCATTTGCGCTGCTCCTCCCTCCTATAAAGAGGACAGTTGAACAGCAGTGTGAAGAAAGGGCACAGAAGCAGAAGTCAGTGGAAAAAGCCCCATTACTAACCCTAAGCCCAACTTACTGCAAACAGCCCACTGTATTTCATATGTCTGCTTCATATTTTCCATTTAATTGCCATAATCTCTGGCAGTCAGTGACAAAAGTTATTTACCCTTAAACAGTACTGAGATTGAGTAGAGTGAGGTACTTAAGCGGTATTATGGAAGAATAAAAGCTGAGTCCCATGTCCAGGCGAGATGCGTAGCTGACAGGCTGATGAATGTTTCAAACTCTTACCTCCACCGTACTGACAGGAACGGCGAGCTGCTGTGGCATCATGGCATTAAACTTCTGTTTCTCCAGGGAAGAAAACAACCAAGACCAACCTTAATAATCCACACACTTTGAAGACTGACATAAATGGTAAATATGAGACGTAAATATCATCCAACACTACCAGGTACTCAGTGAATACTCAGTCATGCAGAAATATAATCTAAAGTTATAATTATGGGGACACGTGGCCGTCCACTGCAGGTGACAATGTCCTAAACTCTTTCATACTTAAAGAACACATACAGTCATATTAACTTTGTAAGGATGCATAAAACTCCAGTTCAGTAAATTTATGGAATATATACTGCAGCAACTACTTTATAGTCATTTATTAAGTAACTGACTTATTTCTTCCCTGCGGGAACTTGTAATTATGCTGAAATAAAAATGTAACTTAACAGCGTTAAAAAGAACTCAGGAATCCAGTCCAAAATGCTTTAGTTTGACATGTGATCAAAATTCAAACTAAATTTCATAGAGTAAACTAATACATGATAGCATCCATGCAAAAGATCAACGGCAGAACAGGGGCTCTTAAGGCAGACTGCATTAAAAAGGAATTAATCATCTCTCTCAATTTAAATTTGGGATAATAATTCTCTTCAGAAGCCTCCATAGAATAGTGCATCCATCCCCTCACTTATGTGTAGAGACGTATCCTAAGGCTCTGGCAACAACATTCAGGTCAACAGCATCAAAAATTTCACAGCTAGTTTTAAAACTTGTTTTTCACTTTACGTTACAGCAAGTTAGTTAATATTAAATTATTGCAACGTGCAGATTAATAGTCAGAAAAGGTTTTTGAAATTTACATAATGATAAATGAGAACTATATTTGATTACTAATTACTGTTGACTAATTTCCTGTCTGGACTTTTCCCCCTTCATTGTTAAAAGTCATTATATGTCTGGGTGCCAGTCAGTGGAAGCACACAGACACCTGGCCTATTCATTCAGCACCAGCCCATCAAGTAGAGAATTCAGCACCACGGACAGTGACCTGTGTTACTATGACATCAGGTCATTGGCTCTAAATATTTTTCTAGAAATAACTAAATGGCTCTATTGTAGAAATTTCCAGCCAGAGACTGGGTTCCTATATGAAGAGAATATTATTATTCAGACAAAGAAAATAAACTACAGAAAACTAGCTCTGCATGTCATCTCCCCTTTACTCCTTAAGCAGGGCACACGCACATCAACAAGTACCAATGCAGCAAATACAGATGAACAATTTCACAGCTTCAGAAGAAGTCAGATTTCTGTGTAATTCAGAGATTGTCAAAGACTTCTGATAGAACATTTTCTGCACTTGAGTCTAATTTCAAGATAAATTGCACCTGGGTCTATTAAAACAAGGTGATGCTGCCTGACCTACCAACCAAGGCTGGGGAGGAAACGTAGGAATACAAGGAAAGCAAGGAAGAAAAGCAGCCACCCTATCTCATGGTCACGGACACAAACATCAGGGAGTGTTATGAAGAAGACACCACACTTAGGACCATTGGTTTTACGCAGTGAATTACACCAGAGAGAGTTTTTACATTCTAGCTGTGTTATGTAACATTCCTCAGCCTTCAGCTTTTTTCCCCACACAATGCAGGACATGCAGGGGTGCCAAACAAAACAGTGGAGCTGCAGTGTAGCCAATTATTTCTTTCAGTAGTTTTAAGATGGTTTGTGAGGTTGTGTGTTAGAGATGGCGGTGAGCAACACTGAGGCATCTCAGGGAACCATGTTGCCCATATTAAAAAACATGCACGCATGCAACTCAGGCAATCCAGCATTTCTTATTTCAGTTACGTATGACACTGCATGTTGCGGTTTTACATGTTCACTACAAGTCAGTGGTTTTTTCCTTGTATGATTATGGCCACATTCACACCAAAAACACACTAGACATACTGTACAAGGCACTCAAGGGAAAAATTCTCAGAACACAAAGTGAATGTATCAACCGAAGAAGGATTTTTCCTTTTCGGAATATTCATTTTTTTCCATGTGGAACCACTGTCCATGATTCAATTGAGTGCATTCAAAGAATGATACATCAAAACTAATAGTGACAAAATATTCATTTAATATGCATTGTACATGAATGTAGGACTTAGATGTTGATGAATTTCTCATCAGTGAAGGGCATATACACTTAAGGGGTATTATGAAAAAAAAAGTTGAGAACCCAGAAGTAACTATCCGATTAAAGATGTAATCTGGTACATGTGCAGACCAGTGATGGATATGTAAATGATTCAAATTGCAAGGAGTTGGCATGTTTAATCACCAGACACAGGATGCCTCGTAGTCACATTAGACAGTGTTAACGGCACTTGACGGAGTTTGATAGGGTTGCATTGCGGGTTTACATGAAGCCAGGTGGTCATGTGCTGCAATTGCATGTGGGCCATGCGGATATCACAGTGGCCTGATATTGAAACCAATGGGCACGTGAGGCATCCACACACGTCGTGAAGTTTCTGGTCATCCAAGACAGACCACGCCAAGGAAGGATCGTCGGATTGTGCTCCAAGCATCACAGATCCCCATGACACCTGCGCCTGATATATGGACACAGCTACTGGACTCTCTACAACACCCTATATCATCGTGTCGCGATGACTGGCATCAGCTGGACTACGGGTTCACCGTCCCATGCATAGGCTGCCGTTCACAATAGCACAGAAACGGTTGCGTTTGGAGTGGTGTAGTCACTGGGAGGCATGGACTGATGGACTGATGACGACTGGCGTCCTACCATGTTCAGCGATACATCTCAGTTCTGCAGTACCACAGATGACCGTCATGTGCGTATGGTGGCGCTGCAGGGAGAGGAGCAATCCTGCCAATGCTGTGGAGTGACACACCACACTCTGACGGCACAGTGGTACACCAGTGACATCCTAGTAGTATCCGGGCCCAGGGGTGTGCTATACCCTACTGACATGGGACCAGCAGTGTGACCATACCGCCAACTCCGTGGTCCGTTTGATCTGATGATTATAATCATCGCGATACAGTCACATGCCCTTTCATCACATGCAGATTTCATTTTCACAACTTAGTCTGTTGCCCTTCACTTTTTTGCCACTGAGTTTGTGTTTTGACACTAAGTTGATGGGAATTGATTATTTAAGCGTCATCTAAAGAGCTTATATTAATTGGGTAAATTGCATAAGACTCACATGGTATTTTGAAAAGATTCCCATATGCGCTGATTAGCTGGGGTTGATCCAAGCAGCTGTGCACTTTTCTCCTGTAACATAAAAGTTTGCTTTTAGGACAGAAAACAAGGTTAAGACCATATTATGTAGTTTACATCTATCAAAATAAAACCAAAGTCACTGTTACCAAAAGAGTAACCATGTGTTATCAAATTTCCTAACATTTTGCTTCATCTTACTTTGGATGCCCATGGTTAGGAGAGAAGCAGAAATCTGCTCAATCATAAGAAAGACTTTTATTGCTACAGGGAGTGAGATCTTGTTGCAGGTGACAAGGCAGGATAGAGTGTGTTTAGAAAAATAATGAAGAGGGAATGTGAGTGTGAGCTATCGTGGCATCTGTGTATAACCCAATATGGCGGCATCCTTCTGAATGTAAATAACATAGCCGGCTTAATTAGCTTAATCAAGCGTAATTGAACTAAGGAAAATTTAGCAATATACTTTCCCTGCTTGGTGTGATAAATACAGCAGCAGCTGCTGGTGGACGGGCTACAAACAGACATCAAGAAGAAATCCCACCTCACAGCCATTTACTGTACCAAACCCCTTAATGTAACTTGTAAAGATGTAGGTATTGGCGTATTCACACATTCATTTGCAGTGTCCACTTCCTGTCCAGTAAATTTGGCAGGACGGAATTTGAATAACCTATAGGTCTGACTCATGTATGCGGCTGAAGGAGTAAAGATAGAATGGGTGAAGAATCCTGTTATACAGTCCTAGTAGACCGAGAACCACCTGATTGCTACTGTAGTTGGAATCAAGGGCTGAGCTGCATGGTGGCCTGGGGGACAATCATGAAAACACAGACCCACTGATATCCTCAAAACCCACAATCAAAAGGGGAGTCAGGCACGGTGGCCAACCACTTGGCCCGTTAAGCCACATGGTGGCCCGATGAGCAGGCAAACACACTATGGGCTAAGGGGTACAAGACAGAGGAGAGAATAGGATGGCCAGTGACATGTGAACAGGACAAGGCAGGGATGGATTCTGACATAGGTACCATACTACTTTGTTTAAATATGCCCAAGTGCATAGAATGTTTTAGTGCAAGTCTTAGACAATGGTATCTCTGAATGACACCGCAGTCTGACTCTTCCTGAAGGCCCTGAGAAGTTGTTTGTATGCACTTGCTGCCTTGACACTTGCTGATGTGCGTGTGCTCTGCTTGAGCAGTAAAGGGGAGATCACATGCAGAGATGATTTTCTGTAGCTTCTCAGTCCGAGTAAAAATAAAATCTTCTCGTTATATAGGAACCAAGTCTCTGGCTGGAAATTTCTACAACAGAGCCATTTAGTCATTTATAGAAATATACAGAGCCAATGAAGGAACCAGATGTCACAGCACAGTAACACAGGTCACTGTCCGTGGAACTGAATGAATAGGATAACCGGCCAATGTGTTTGTGTGCTTACACTGATTATATGTCAGGGGGGAAAATATTTATATCCATTGTTGCGATGAACGTCATTCCAGCAAGTGGTTACGTCGTTCACGCAAGTGGTCATGCGGAACCAAAGTTTACTCACCTGTGTGCACCCGAGGGGAAGGCATTAACGGACGCACCTGCTCTTTATTTTGGATAAAGTCGGCAAAACGCATTGGTAGCGCGACAAGCAAAGGGTCAAATCTACACCAAGTGCTTCTGGAACTGTGCTGCGATTGTGTACTGAAAAGTAGACTCTGAACGGACAGCCGGTAAGACCATGAACCATGCGTGTTGGACTTTGTTGCAAATGTTATTTGTAGCAAGCACTACCTGTTGCGAGTGGGGTTTATTTCTTAATGGGGTGCGCTAATGAGGCATTGAGGCGCTGGTGCTGGCTTGTAACATTATATGAGTTGTGGTATTTGACTGTATTAGGAATAAATGGTGTGCTGTAAGTGTCTTAATGACAATATGTGGAATGCTGTTTTATTGATTCAGATGTTTGCATTAATGCGGTTTAAAAGGGGGGGTTCTATTTTTAGTTTATCTAAAAGTTAAATATTAAATTGCTAAAAAGAAAAAAAAAAAGTATTAAGGGTGAACTTTCCTTTTAATAATTCATATGGGCAGAAGTGTTAAACCTATTGTTCGATTGTCTAATTGGTTAGCTTTTCATTGCAATTTATTGCGTTGAGTAACTCATTTATGTGTTTCCCCAGTGGTTTGATCTTAAACTTTGATGTTTGGAGGAATTTTATTCAGAACAAGTTATGTATAATTGTGTGGAAATTTGAAGCTGAGATTGGTCATTCATTGTATATTTTGTGTGTATGTATGTATGTATGTATATATATATATATATATATATATATATATATATATATATATATATATATATATATATATATATGCATTTAAAGTAAAATTTTGTGTTTGCTCATAAGATAGATTGGTGAAAGTTGGTGTTTTGTGGTTTAAGGTTTTTCACCTGTAAATGCCTGGCTTGAGGAAAGCGAAGATAAAATAAAAAGGGATAAAGAGTCCAAAAAGAAGGCCTGGTTATTCTGAGTGAAATCCAGTTATATGTTCAGTTTTGGTACATCTCTATCAAGTGAGGGGTAAAGCACAGTAAGAATTGTGATCACTTGACAATCATTGAGGGGAAAAATGTAAAAATATATACAGTAAGGACAATATAATCGTAATTTAATGTATCCCTTCTGCTCTTTAAAAAGCACAATGTCTGACTGACAAATATGTCTATTATTAGCACATTTTAATAATTTAATTAATATTAAGCAGTACACCTATTTCCTGTAATCACTCTGCGTTAAAGCAATTTTTAAAACTAGCTGTGAACTGGATGCTGTTCTGACTGTTGTTGCCATGGTGCCTTATTTACTTTCAAATCGCATTGTCCACAACCTGATCAAAGGACCAAACTTTAAAATCAGTGCAGGGTAGTGTCGCAAGTAGTGATGCTTAGGCTTTAACCTATGTCCTGGAAAGAAAGAAAATCTACAAGCAAGATATTCTTGGATAAGAACGTCAAGGTATGCAACCTCTGGCAATAAAATTTTCTGTGCACAAATCAGCTCCACAATGTCTTTTAGCTGAAGGGTCAACTGCCAATCATCATCTGTGGGCTCTTTCACCTTGTCACACATGATCACAGGAAGAAGTCTTAGAAAATTCCAGTTCTGAACAGCCTGACCATAAAGCTTTACTCCATTGGAGTTTACTGCACATGGCTTACTCAACACATCAGAGCCACTGTACTTAAATTTCTTAATGCGTCTATTCAGAATTGAATAAGTGAACCACTTTTTTTGCTTGATGAAGTACTTCAGGTAAAGGGCTAAATCATAGGAAAGGATACCCTCAAAAATGTCATGGCCTAAACAAGGTGGCAGGCCAGGCATACAAACATCGAAGTAATTCAATGAATTAAAACTCAGATATTATACCTTCAACGTTTTGTTGTTCCTCAGACTGTAAAATGCATTTGGATCTGTTTGAAAATCTGTTCGGGTTGTCCGGCAATACCTGCAGAAATATTCAGAAAAACTAAAATTTTCTGTAAATCCACCGATATTATGAGACCCCAAATTGTCCCCTGCAATGCACAAAACAGTCCCTTTAACTTTTTCCTCTGCCACCGTTATTCCATTGTCTTCCAGGTCTTTTAAGTCTGCAATGAGCCTTGAGAAAACTTTGTCATGGCCAAAGTGTTTGAAGTCTTTTTCCTGACACAGCATTACAAGTGACATGTGGTCTGTACTTGATGAGGTGGTAAATTAGCCAGAGACAAATATACAGCTACTACTTTGTGCTGCTTTTTGCTGAACCTAATGGGTTCACCGCCTCAAAAGAATCTTGATATAGAATTAGTTTTAGACATGATGGGTTTTGAGAAAAGAACTCATTGTTTTTATATACCTGACCATCACTGACATCACAAAGCACATCAGTGTATGGTACGTATGTACCCTGTGCAGCACAATTCTGCCATAAGTCTGACTCCAGTAAATGTCTCAAAGTGTCTTTCAATGGAACATAGTAGGCAAACCTCTGTGACCTTGTTTCATCCCTTCCTAAGTACAACTTTACAGGTTCTGTGTATCTAAACATCTGTTTAAAAGCCCTAGTTCTTGAAAAATTGGTTCTCATTGGTCCTTCATGACTAATGGTGAAAAGGTCAGATTCCTTCACAACATCACATATACTACCAATAACCTCATCTGTTAATTCAGTTAAGTCACTTTTCAGGAATGCACTTAATTTATTCAAAGTATATGTCTGTCCTAGTTCATGTATGCTTAGCATCTCTTCAATAATATTTTGTATAGTTGATGCTGGCAGAAGAAACTGCCCATGTAATTTCAAGTAGAAAAGAGAAATATTTCTAAGAAAAAGGTCACTGAAATTTTCTGTAAGATGGACTTCACCTTCATCAGTCTCACTAAATCTCTCTGTAGGGCCTGTAACTAACGGTTCAGTTTCAAGAAACTGAGAAACTGTCTCCTTATTAAGATCTCTTATACTGTCCACAGAACATTGTCTGTGTTTCCTGGACATGTAGGCTGTAAACGACGATCTCACAGTGAACGTATGGTCGCATCCTGTCACCGGACATGTCACAACACGTCCTTCGGCTATATGTTCCTTTAAGTGAGCTGTTAGTGATCTGACATCGCGACATTGGCGCTGGCACATAGACATATTACACGTAAACACCGTAAGGGCATTTGTAGTATCAATATATGAATCTGTGTTATGTTTACGGTAAAAATGAGCCTTAAATTCCCCATATGAACGAAACGTATTGTGGCAATCTGTAGCGCCACACTTGAACACGCATCGTGGTTCATGACGGTGAAGTTTGACATGTAAAACATGTTCCCTAAGGGTTTGCACTGATGTTCCACAGAAATAACAACTAAACATTGTAACTGCGTGAACAAACACGCACTCTATTGCTGTTTTAAACACCTAAATGCTGTTTCACATCCCGCTTGCAAATCTAAGTTTTACATGTGCTGCCAAGATACGTTCATGCGCCGTCAACACGGTACATGCTACTCGTGTTTAAAACCACACACTGCTTAACACTGCTTAAAACGATTTAATTTAACTTACCAATTTGCCCAGACACATTTATTTTATTTTATATTCCCACTAGTTTGTAGATTTTTTTTAAATGTTATGTTTGTTATTGGGTGCTTTCCACTTCATGTACCCACATACAGCGCTGGCTTAAAGCAATACATTCTGGTCCTGACGCAATGCATTGTGGTTAGATTTTTATCGTCCGCTGCATTATGTCACCATGTCACGTCGTACAAAAACCTCGCGAGAGCAAGACAGATCATCCTGCACCTCTTAAGTGTTATGTAGTTTTGCCTGAAACGCAAAAATAAAACAAAGCAATTAAAGCCGATCAGTGGCTCAAATTCTGCTGTAGCGATTGAAGAACTTTTGTCGGAAGTTGGATTCGAACCCACGCCTTACTTCGGAGAACAGAATACCCCTTACTTTGAAAGGCCATTTTCGCTGCGCAGGAGGCTTTAGACCGCTCGGCCATGGGGCAGTTTCCAGTTGAACCCTAAGGAGTAGGTTAAGTCCAGCCTTGGCTTCCAAGCTGACGTTTTTCTACATATGTGCTTGTGTATCATGGACAGTAAGAGGGGGCAGGCAAGGAGAGAATTTCTCTCTTTGGGGATCAATAGAGTGTTGTTATTATAACGTCTAAAACGTATGATGGTCTGTCGATAAATCAATAACAATATCAATGAAGTCAATGTTTATCTAAAGGAATCAGAATTCAGGAAAAGCCAGGGGCCGGACCGAGTGTAGGGGGCGTGGCCAGAGACAGCCTGCTGACTGTTCCAAATCATGGGTGCATGTTACAAGTCCGGAACATATTTTAACTTAGTACTAACTTAGCATCATATTTGATCTGATTCGACTGAATATCCCAGGTTTCCATCTCTCATGCATCTGGTGTGACGTGTTTTCAGACTCTCAGGCTGGCGCAAAGAAATCTTACGGGAATTGAACGTCTCACTCCGGTCAGCTGACCAAAGTTGGTAACCTTGGTATTGTGTGTAGGAGATTCGGTATAACTATAATTTCGTTCTCCATTTACATGCCCGTAGTGTCTTTAACCGGCTGCACAAACTGGATCCGCCTCCATTACGACACAACTTTGCCCTTATTGGCTTAAGAATTTAGTCACATACATGACGTATATCTGCTATTTCTCCCGAGAAGCAGGTAAAGCAGTGGTAACTGCTTTGTAGTTAATTTACCTGGTAAAATTAAGTTTAAATAAATGATATAAATACTGTAATAGTACTCGTGAGCTTTGTTTATTTGTTATTAGTTATTGTAATGTTGCGCTGCTTTATTTGTTTAATCGTCTAGTCTGTGGAGACATTCAAGTTAATCAAATAAGAATTGCACTGTACACTGTACATGACCATAAAAACTTTGTATCCTTGAAATAAATGTTTTTGATCTTTTCCTTGGCAGTTATCTTTTTACACAGGGCCTCTATGTACACGATAGTTTTTTTTTTCACGACTAACAGTATGGATCAGGAGTTGGTTATTGTAAAAGAAGTAATGTGCATGCAGGTGATATTTGTATAGATTTATCCACACCCTTGTAGCAGTGCTGCCATTGCAGTCAGATCTCGCAAACTAGGAGTATTAGTTGTCTTTATTTCTCTTTATTTCTTGACGCCAACCCTCTCCATTAATCCGGGCTTGGGACTGGCACCTACCTGAGCTGGCTTGCTCCCTTAAGTGGCTGGGTTAGGCTAAACTATATATATATATATTTACCAAGACTACAATAAAACATCTCGAAATGTGTAGTCTAGCAAAACGCAGTTTAAAGAAGGTAGCCTACCTGGCGAAATTGCAAACAAATTAAGGGCGTTAGGCAGCCTTTCCAAACCGCTTATCCTACTGGATCGCGGGGGGTCTGGAGCCTATCCCGGAAGCAATGGGCACGAGACAGGGAACAACCCAGGATGGCGGGCCAGCCCATCGCAGGGCACACTCACACACTATTCACTCACGCATACACTCCTATGGGCAATTTAGCAACTCCAATTAGCCTCAGCATGTTTTTGGACTGTGGGGGAAACCAGAGTACCCGGAGGAAACCCCACGATGACATGGGTAGAACATGCAAACTCCACACACATGTGACCCAGGTGGAGACTCGAACCCGGGCCCTAGAGGTGTGAGGCAACAGTGCTAACCACTGCACCACCATGCTGCCCCCTAAATGGAAAACCATTAAATACAAAAGGAAAACAAAAGTGCTGTAAGACTGTATACTTATGTGTATGTTAGTAAAGGCTGTAGCTGACACAACGGACCCCCCTAATTAGAAAGGGGTAATTGTACACATGTGGCATCCAGTATGTTCTTCTATAACAGTTTTTTAAAAAAAAAAAAAACTCACATTACACAAATTGGCACTATCAAAACGAGGATTATGGGGAAAATGGGGACTGTGATGGAGATTACATACACGTAGGCATGGTATTTAGTTTTTTTTAATCTGGTCACCTTCCAGAGTAATTGTAAACTAAAACCATCTTCACCCTATTTGATTCTTTATAAATGGACAATCAGTCGTGCAGTAAATGGGGGTATAGAGAGACACAGAGCTTGTCTAACAAGAAACCCTGGGAAGCTAACATTAATAGGGTGGGTATGGATAGCAAAACCATTGATACAGATTACAGATTTATATCTCACCTGAACCCTGGCGGGCTCCGTGCCAATAGGGGTTGGGATTAGGGTTAGTTAACTTAAGTAGTAATATTGATGTGTATATTCTCCTATTCTCCAGTCAGTGAATCGTGAAACGTAATGTTAATATGTTTCTATACCTATATGTTCTGCTTAAAAACCCATAAAGGCAAGCACAGTGTTTAGACATTCTGTTACTTAGACTAGTAAACACTAAGATCCTTCAGCTTTCAATTAACCTGACACAACAGTCTAAACAACAAATGTGTGCCATGTCATTTGTCATCTTTACATCTTGTATCCTTTATATGGTAATTGGATTTTCAAGGTGGAATTGCAGGTCGATCATTTTAAGGATCTAGATGTAAACCTCCCTGGTGTTGCTTTAATATTTTTTTTGCACAATTTGCTTCACACACTTCCTCCAGCAGAGAAGCTTACAATACTACACCCCACCAAATGACTGGATGATGCCTTTTTATTTAAGGTCTGGCTGTGAGCCTCGATTACCGATACACTATCTTCAGGCTCCTGCCGGGATCAGTCAGTATGGTGGACCTTTGGAGGAATGGGTACAAAACCATCAGGAAAGTTTGCAGGTGCTTCAAGAGTATGTGAAGGCTTAGTTGGAGGAACAAGCCACACCACGAAATCGGAAACACAATGAGTTGGTTAATGATTAGGGGTTTGATGAAGGTCAGCTGGTGTGTTTGCGGAACCATGTTCGAGGTAAAATACAGGATCATTGGGATGCCTGTTTGTATATGGTAGTTCGGTGTCCCCAAGATCAGGGTGCAGTTTACTCTGCAACTCCAATGGAGGGGGACGGGGTTGTCCGTCAAGTTCACCGAACAGAGTTGCGTCCAGTACCACAGGGGGTTGTTATGTCAGGGGAAGATGTTCTGGTAATGTCTCCTGAGTCTGGGTTGCCCACAGGGGCAACAGAAATGGAATCGGATGAGGACTCTGTGATTTTACGGGGACAGGGCTGGTGGGAGGGGTCGCAATAGAGCATCCACAAGTAGGCCTCGTATAATGGAGGAGGTTATGTCCCCCCCGAGGTGTAGAGACCAGTTAAACGTTCGGTGAGGTCCACCACTGGTCATCATACCAACCCTTATAAGTTACCACGGTCAGTGAATGATCGTTCGGTTGGGGAGGAAGACCAGTGGTTTGGGGATAGAATTCTTAGCTGTGATCGTTGGGTCATCAATTTCATTTTGGGGGATGGATTGTAGCCAGGCAATTATAGGCAGGTATAGGAACTGCAGTTCGGACTGGAGGCATAGCCGGGGCGAGATGGCTGTGCATGTTCCGATGGTAGGGCATATTGGCAAAGGAGCAGGCACGGGAAAGACAGGCAGGGTCCTGATAGATTTGGTGGAGCATCGGCGGGCATATTGAATTTGCAGTGTAGCAGCCTTTCTGTTTGCTTGTTTCAGGGGTGAACAATCTTATCCGCAAAGGGCCGGTGTGTATGCAGGTTTTCGCTGCAACTCCCTAATTAGATTTCTAATTAGAGGACTGATTAGCTGAAGAGTCCTCATACCTGGTTTTGAAGAGCTGACCTAAAGGTTACCCCAAAAACCTGTTTTTTTTTTGTTTGAATGGGGCAGTGAGTCATGGGGTAAACTACTGTTCTTTAGGGGTTTTCAAGGTGGAATTACGGGTCGATAATTTTAAGGATCAGGTTGTAAACCTCCCTGGTGTTGCTTTAATATGTTTTATCTGAGGTTGTATCGTGTATTATCAAGCCAGCCGGCTTAGTGGCCTCGGGAGCGGGGTTTAGTGGGAGCAGCTGGCTAGTTTTATTTTCTTTTTTGTTTGTGTCTTTTTCTTTGTTGTATGTATATTTTGGGTTCATTATTAGGCAGGCTGGGCCTTTTGGCACCTGTAGTCTGGGTGCTGGATTGCCCATAGGGGTCTTTTTTATTGCTGTGATTTGCTGTGTCATTCACTAGTGTGATTTGTGCTGGATGTGTTTTTAAGGTTGTGCTGTGGCGTGTACCTGAGCAAACTTTGGGCAACCTGTTCTCTTGTTGGCTTTATTGACAAAGGGTGGATTAGTCTAATTACGGCCTGCTACAAATAGCTGCATATAACGTATAAAAAAAATCACCTTATGGGTGCTCCGTAGGGTAGCAAGATCTTGAGTTTTTTTACAGTACTCGGGTACGTTTTAAAATTTTCGACCAATCAGCAAACATTATTCTGACAGCATAGCTGGGAAACCAATGAAAAGTGAGTGCAACGTTCTAGAACTTGACTTCGGGTTGACGCTCCCTATAAAAGAGCTGGGTACTGCTTCAAGGCGTTCAGTTGGCGCTACCTCCTGATAGAGTAGCACTGTACGGCTCTTGTTCCGTAAAACAACATCAAAAGGATGAAAAAAAAAACAATTTTTAAAGAAGACGAAAAAAACATCGTCTAAAAAAATAAGCCAAAAAAATAATATCCGAAGAAGGAAAAACATGCAAAGTAAAAAAAACAAACAAAAATAAAAAACAATATCCAAAGAAGAAGGAAAAAAACATCCAAAGGGAGAAAACAAGAACTGAAGGGCAAACGAGGTAGGAGGAAATACAAATTTCGTTTCAGCACCGTTGGAGTGCCAAGCCGTGAAAAGCATTTGGCCAGAAGACAAGGTAAGTGTTGTAGCTGTTATTTTAAAACAGCGCTTTTCAAAATGCTGCTTTATAATCGTTTGAGATCGTTAGCCAGTGTGACAGCTGAAGGCTTTTTGAGTTTACCAACATAAAGTTTTATTTCTGTATTAGGACATTGTCAGGAACAATGATGTGTTCATCGCTATGATGTGGTCAAAAAGCGATGCATTGAATCTTAGAAACATTTGTGATTTTTCAAACAATGCTTTTCCTTTTATTTAATCAGTAAAATTTCCATCGGTTTTATATAGTGCCCCTTGAAATATGTCTTTAGCTCATTTTCCGGGCATTTTACTAGAATGCATCCTGAGAAATACACAAGCTCTGCTGCATTTCCGTGCCTCGATGTTTAGTGCCGAGTATAATTGTTGCAGTTGCCTTTTATATATTCCATGAGACCTGTTGGTACCAAGAGAAGTGTGAGACTGTCAGGGTGAATTTATCATACAATCGCACGCATAAATACCTGAGGGTTGCCAGTCCTTTTGCGTTGTTACAGGAGGACTAGAGCTGACGAGTGTGTTTCTACACACTATCAAGGGCATTGTAGTACAGTTTTCTCAGGTGGGAGAATGCTGCCGATCTCCTATTTGACAATACAGCCCTTGATATATTAGAATATTACAGAACTAGAAGCCTTTTGCAAGGAAGAATGTGAGAAAATCCCAAGTACAAGAACTGAAAGCCTTTCAGCTGGCTATAAGAAGCGCTTGTAAGCTGTGATATCTGGCAGAGGAGGTGTTACTAAGTACTGATTACGTAGGGTGCCCAAACTTTTGCAGAGTGCCATAATAATGTTTTTATTTTGTAATTTTGTTCAATTTATGGCATAAAAAGTAACTATTCATCAATGTTTGCTGAAAATATTGTGTATTTTCCCCCCAGTTCCTAAAGAGACTGTATTAACTGATATTGTTGCTTTTGTAATTGAAAAGATGTTATTTGTCAAGGGGTGCCAAACCTTTGCATAAGACTGTACACAGTGTGTGTATGTGTTTATGTGAGTGTGTGTCTGTGTGTGTCTTTATATATATATATGTGTGTGTGTGTGTATATATTTCTGTATATGCATGTGTATATATATATTTATATATAGTTCACACACATTCAAACTTATTTGAATACACATTCAAAATAATTTTTATTATTATTATTTTCGTTTTTTTTTTTTTTTGTGTTTTAAAATGTTTTATTTTTGCAATGGAAATAAAAATAAAACAGTCCTCCGTAGAGGAGGGGTGGTGGAGGGAATATATATATATATATACATATATATAAAATAATTGTCACACAACCTGGGTGACATGCCTTGCCTGCTCACCCAGTTTTAGTGCACCTTAGTTATTCATAATGACCATCTAGTCTCGATACACCCATGAATATATATGTATATATATATATATATATATATATAGTTTTTCTGTTTTTTTTTGCAATAGACAATAAAAATAACGCAGTTCTCCGTAAAGGAGGGATGGTGGATGGAATATATATATACATATATATATATAAAATAATTGTCACACAACCTGGGTGACATGCCTTGCCTGCTCACCCAATTTTAGTGCACCTTAGTTATCCATACTGACCATCTAGTCTCGACACACCCATATATATATATATATATATATGTATATATATATAGATATTTTTTCTTTTTCTTGTGTTTTTTTTTTCGCAATGGATATTAATAATAAAGCAGTCCTCCGTAAAGGAGGGGTGGTGGAGGGAATATATATATACATTTATATAAAATAATTGTCACACAACTGGGGTGACATGCCTTGCCTGCTCACCCAATTTTAGTGCACCTTAGTTATCCATAATGACCATCTAGTCTCGATACACCCATAAATATATATGTATATATATATATATATATATATATATAGTTTTTTTTTTTTTTTTGCAATAGACAATAAAAATAACGCAGTTCTCCATAAAGGAGGGATGGTGGATGGAATATATATATACATATATATAAAATAATTGTCACACAACCTGGGTGACATGCCTTGCCTGCTCACCCAATTTTAGTGCACCTTAGTTATCCATACTGACCATCTAGTCTCGACACACCCATATATATATATATATATATATATATATATATATATATATATATATATATGTATATATATAGATATTTTTTCTTTTTCTTGTGTTTTTTTTTCGCAATGGATATTAATAATAAAGCAGTCCTCCGTAAAGGAGGGGTGGTGGAGGGAATATATATATACATTTATATAAAATAATTGTCACACAACCTGGGTGACATGCCTTGCCTGCTCACCCAATTTTAGTGCAACTTAGTTATCCATAATGACCAACTAGTCTCGATACACCCATAAATATATATGTGTGTATATATATATATAGTTTTTTTGTGTTATTTTTTTGCAATAGACAATAAAAATAACGCAGTTCTCCATAAAGGAGGGATGGTGGATGGAATATATATATACATATATATAAAATAATTAATGTCACACAACCTGGGTGACATGCCTTGCCTGCTCACCCAATTTGAATGCACCTTAGTTATCCATAATGACCATCTAGTCTCGATACACCCATAAATATATATGTATATATATAGTTTTTTTTTTTCGCAATGGACAATAAAAATAACGCAGTTCTCCGTAAAGGAGGGATGGTGGATGGAATATATATATACATACATATAAAATAATTGTCACACAACCGGGGTGACATGCCTTGCCTGCTCACCCAATTTTAGTGCACCTTAGTTATTCATAATGACCATCTAGTCTCGATACACCCATAAATATATATGTATATATGTATTGTTTTTTTTTTTTTTTTTTTTGCAATAGACAATAAAAATAACGCAGTTCTCCATAAAAGAGGGATGGTGGATGGAATATATATATACATATATATAAAATAATTGTCACACAACCTGGGTGACATGCCTTGCCTGCTCACCCAATTTTAGTGCACCTTAGTTATCCATACTGACCATCTAGTCTCGACACACCCATATACACACCCGAAGCTCTGATCTCAGATCAGTTCCATGCCTCCAGAATCTAATGTTACCCTCAAGGAAGAAGGGAAGCTATGATGAGTAAAAAAAAGGTTATTAGAGTGTCCTGTCAGCGTTGGGCTTCTTCGGCCTCCGCCATTGATTTTTCGGTTTCAGGATGGAAAGTACAAGGTGGCTCTGTGTTGATGAATAATCCAGGAAAAAAATGCCACAAAGGCATGGAGTCACACCAGTGGAGTCTTATCCTTGCAATAAAGACCCCTGTATGACCTTTGCTGAATATTTCCAGTTTAGTGGAGCTGATCTGTGAGTAATGCAGTTATGCAGCAGTTTCTGATGGTTTCCGGTTTTGCAGGTGGTGTCCTTTTCAGCTTGGAGGAGGGAGCCTCCTTCTGGAACCAGATGTTGACCTGGAGAATCGTGAGTGACGTTTCCGATTAGCATACCTGATCTCCTTGCCCCGCCACGGGGCTCTGGTGAAATGTAACTATTCAGTGACCCGTATCTTTCAGTTCTTCGCTTCCATGATCTCGACCTTCACCTTGAACTTCTTCATGAGTATCTACCACAACAAGCCGGGAGATTTTAGTAACCCAGGTCTCATCAACTTTGGACGCTTTGACAACGATGTAAGTTTCCCATTTCTGTCGGTGTTGTGATGTAGATTGTCCTTTTTAAAAGTCTGTAGATGGAATCTTGAAAATCAAAATATTGGGCATCGGTAATTGATCTGGTTGTCTTGGCCAATGGTATGCTGTCCGCAAGTCAAGTAGCTCTTGGGAGATGTCGGCCGTTACCCTCTGACATTGGTTTCCTGCCTCCCGTTAGTCAGTGGGGAAAATGTGATGTTTATGGATGTCTGGACAACTTAGAGTGGAGAGCATTTTATAATCATTACCTCGTTTGGGAAAGGCGAAAGAAGACGGTATAATTTTGACCAAAATCCAGAATGAGACCAAGTTCACACTGTTCCCGAACATGTTTTGGTCTTTCCTGTCCGTGCCTTTCAAGAAGGGGCTGATCTGTGAACTTTATGGGGAAACAAGGGTGAGAGAGAAAAGGATGAGCTGTTATTTCCAGAAAGGGCTCGACTCGGTACCCTGTCACATGAGCAGTGATGTATTTTTACCTGCCTTCTGGTCACATGGGTTGGAAAGGAAACCATGAAACGTTTGTTGGGGGACTTGGACACAGCCCCCACCCCGCAGCGCATGACTTTCCTGGGAGGCCCCCTGGGCTGGAAATATAGTCATCACCTCGGTGGACATGAGTACCGCGCTGTTTTAGTTGGGCCTCCTGGTTTAGGTAGGCATGTTAGCCATGGTTGTGGATGTTTCTCGTTACAAGAGAGGCACCTGTAGCAGTTTACATGGTATGCAGATACGGTTGTTTATTTTATTTTTTTTAAACGCAGCAGAATTTTTCCCGCCTTCGGTGCCTGAAGTTTTTGGGAAACGTTTGCCCCGGATGCCCACTGTATGCTTCCTGTAGGATCACAACACGTTCACCATTTTTTTAAAAATTATACACTACTGTGCAAAAGTCTTAGGCAGGCAAAGAAAATGATATTTAGATTATCCTCGTGTTGGTGTAAAACTATGATATTATGCCTGTGAAAGTGTGTCAACTTCGCCATTTCAGAACCTCTGCTAAAATCATCCTAGTATTTGCAGCGACCGTCCAATGCAGCCATGTGTTTTTTTTGACTTGGCCACCAGCACACCTCATACAGCTAGTCAGTCTCTCACTGACTTTTTAAGCCAGTATATTTAACTTTTTTTAATTCAGCTGTTGGTGAAATTTAACAAAATCATGGAACGGCTGAGGTGCCCCTGAGGAGAAGTTTGGGAACTGAAGCGGTGTTCATCTAGCCATCCAACTAGATATCAGTAACTTTTTAGAAAATAGAAGAAATTACTGTGATGTTGTCATTTGCATGTTTGACTGGAGGATTCTGGGTATTGATTTTTTTTCTTTTTTTTTACCCCCCCCCCCTCAGAGCACGGAGTACTACCTGTATGAGATTCCTCTGTTTATCGTCATGGGAGCCTTCGGTGAGAGAGAGAGAGAGAGAGGGAGCGTCTTATTGTGGAAACCCAAACCTTGCTCTTTTACATCTTAACGGACTGGTTCTGTTTCTGGTTTTCTCATGCCGGGCCCATGTCTCTTTCCCCCCCGCAGGTGGATTGCTGGGAGCACTGTTCAACGTCCTGAACTACTGGCTCACCATCCTCAGGATCAGGTGTGCCTGTGTGCGTGTGCCTGTGTGCGTGTGTGTGCCTGTGTGTGTGTGTGTGTGCGTACTTCTGTGCGCATGTGTGCCTGTGTGTGTGTGTGTGTGTGTGCGTACCTCTGCCTGTGTGTGTGCACGTAAGTGAGGCCTGTTTGGTTTTTACTGTGTCACGCCTGTCTGAAACTTAGGCATCTTAACACTTGAAATTAAATAATTAAATAAATATATCCCGAGACTGTGGGGCTGACCTTGAAACTGCCCCACACTGGTTTGATGCAAATGAAAGTTGTCCCACAACAAAATCATTAGCTGAGCCACCATGCCCCCCCCCCCCATCCCCAGGTATATCCACCGGCCCTGCCTGCAGGTGATCGAGGCCATACTGGTTGCTGCCGTGACGGCCACTGTGTTCTTCACTATGATCTACTTCTCCAACGACTGCCAGCCCCTGGGGGAGGATCAGCTGGAGGAATACCCCTTGCAGGTAAGGCAGCTGGAGGTGGGCTCTCTGTGATTTCATTGGCTGAACAGCTGAGAGGGTGTGTATCCTGTCCTCAGGCCTGAACCTCCACTTATCCCTCTCACAGCTGTTCTGTGCTGATGGCGAGTACAATTCCATGGCCACGATCGTCTTCAACACCCCGGAGAGGAGTGTCCGCAGCCTGTTCCACAGCCCCGCAGGTCCGTGGAGTTTCCAGCACGTGTTTCAGGGCAGGATGGGTCGTGACCTGAAGCCGGATTGGTCGCCCCTGTTGTGCCCTTCTTCTGGAAGAGATTATAATTACAGTCCGTTGTCCATCTTTAGAATGAACACCTGTGTTTGATATTGGTGACAGGCTGGCTAGGTCCGGGGCAGCTGTTTGAACAGTCAGACTCGTCTGCCACCTCTGTCGTGTCGTAGGTTTGTTTACGGGCCGCTTCTGGCTGATTGTTTTCCCAGACAGACAGCTAAACCCATACACACAATCCTCCTCAATTATTCAAGGCTTCCCTCATTTGGGATGGGGGGACTGTCACCCTGCCTGGGGAGAACAGGAGCGCTTCTCAAGTGCCCTGACGAATGCCACCGTAGGCAAGTTCGAACGGCACTAAACTGTGTTCATCCATGCCCTCTAGTGGATGAAAGACATACCAAAGTAACATGGCTTGGTCTTGATCGGCTCCAAATTGCACTTTACACCAGGTAGAAAAATGGAAATGATCATATGAAAAATGCCATTCATCATGAAATAATTTCTGTACACCTGTATCCTCATTACAAGGGTGAATCAAGTAAAACTAGCTGGTTTCGCTAGATTAGCGTTCTTGGGGATCAACTACATGATCAACATTTTAGCAAAAACGTGGGAAACACTGACTTAGGTGATGAATTCCACCACCACCACCCCCCCCCCCCCCCCGGCAGGTTCCTACAATCCCGTGACCCTGGGAATCTTCACCATCACCTACTTCTTCCTGGCCTGCTGGACATACGGCCTGACTGTGTCCGCCGGGGTCTTCATCCCCTCGCTGCTCATCGGCGCCGCCTGGGGGCGGCTCTTTGGCATTTTGCTGGCCTCCATTACGCCGCACAATTCCATACAGGTACATCAGGACGGGTCGCCGTTCCTGGGGAAGCGCCGTATAGCCGGTGAGGCGGCGTGGTCCGCTGGCGGAGGAGGGGCCGTCACGATAGCAGAACTCTTCCCTCAGCAGAGAGAAACCTCACAGTGGCGACGTTTTCCACTGACCTTGATTTTTTTGCACATTTTGAAGAAGCAAAACTGAAAATCCGTTAATGGGTACGATTATATTTCAGGAGGACAAGCCCTCAAACGCTTTCAGTTTGATTGAAGTGGTTTTTGTGGCGATTCGCAAAACTGAAATGGAAGCCGATTTTGCGAACTTGTTGCTGTGTAGGACACGATGACTTGGTTCTAGAGCTCGTATCTCATGAAAAGCTCAATCCATGTTGAGGCACGGAATCATAAATTGCAGGTGTTGTTTCCATGATGTTACTTAATGGAAACACCCTTTATGCAATTTCACTTTGTCAACAAATTTGCTTGTTTGTGCAGAACTTTAATGGAAACGCTGCAGGTTTTGATATATTAAGGAAATTGAACGGGGTCTTTAGAAGTCAGAGGGCCTCCTTCAACACCCGCTTTAGATTGATTTCCTCTTTGTTGTCCAATCAGATTTACTCTTTAAGCAGTCACGTGACTCTTTGAAGGTGCCCTATTGGTTAGTGCTGTATCGATTTCCTGGGCCGCCCAGCGTCATGTCGGCATAGATGTAGTTTAACATAATGTTTGTTGGAAGTAAAGCCCCCTCGAAGTTTTTGAATGAGCATGTTTTATGATTTGTGGCGTTTCGTTTGACAGACCTTGGCCGACCCTGGGAAGTACGCTCTGATTGGAGCCGCCGCCCAGCTTGGTGAGTGTCCGTCCGCGGTCAGCCTGCTTTTCAGAGCTCGTCTAGAGGTGCATGGAGGCACATGAGGCTTCGGGTTTGCGTCTGTTTACGAAGGTCTTTGCCAGGTGGGATCGTGAGGATGACCCTCAGCCTGACTGTCATCATGGTGGAAGCCACCGGAAATGTCACCTACGGCCTACCCATAATGCTGGTTCTGATGACGGCGAAGATCGTGGGCGATTATTTCGTGGAGGTCAGTGTTGACGTTTCGGGTTGGAGCGGGTTGGTCCATTTGGCATTATGTGTGAGCCTGTCAGTGAGTGATGAGCTCATCGCCTTTCAGACCGTGCAGAACTTGGAATCGGGCCAGTCGTGTTTCGTTAACTGCTCCGGTCTCATGTTTGCTTTTGGTGTGGGTGGTGCAGCTAGCCACCAGTCTGACGCCATCTTTTTTTCATCTGTCCTTCCAGTGACTGATTTTGAGAACCCTTCCGTTGTTTTTGCACAGCTGTCTAACTTAAGGTGGCACATCATGCTGTGACAGCTCGTTTCGCTTCTCTGTTCCTCAATGTGCCAGCAAATCTGCTTAGAGGAAGTAAAACTTCAAGGGGTGGCAGCTTGTGAATGTTGTGCAGATGTGATCCTAAGCTCTTCTGAGTGACTCGAATTTTCCCACAGGGGCTATACGACATCCACATCAAGCTGCAGAGTGTGCCCTTCCTGCACTGGGATGCCCCAGCCACCTCCCACTCCCTGACTGCCAGGTATATTGCCCCCTACAGGATTTTCCCTGCTAATGCTTCAATGAGCCCAGTACACGCCTTTAGCAAGACATTGGTGCTTCATTCTCACTGTATATTCAGGTTTGGTGTGTCTGTCCATTCAGGGAGGTTATGAGCTCTCCAGTAACCTGCTTCAACCTGGTGGAGAAAGTGGGCACTATTGTGGATGTGCTCAGCAACACCTCGACCAATCACAACGGGTTCCCTGTAGTCTCCGGGTTGAGTGATGGCTGTGAGGTATGTCCCTCCCACTAGGGGTGATTTTGTTTTCCTGGAGATTTGTCACATGATGTACTTTGGGGCTTTGCTAATCTGAATTTTGTGCTCTTAGCCAGGGAAAATCTGTGGCTTAATCCTGCGTTCCCAGCTTATCGTGCTCCTGAAACACAAGGTGAGTGTGACCTAAGGTTCCTGCAGAGGTCAGCTGAATAAGGAGCATGTCTGTCCACACTAACACCTATCAGGGTGCTTGGTGTATATGCATGCCTGTGAATGACAGTGCGATTGACCAATGAGGGGTCTGTTTACTGCGTACACGGTTGCGAATGTCAGTGCAGCAAGCCAATGAGAAGTGTGCTCATCCACGTTGTGACCGGTGTACTCTTTTCAACCAGGTGTTTGTGGAACGGGCTCGTTCTCGTCTCAATCTGCGCAAACTGCAGCTGAAGGACTTCCGGGATGCCTACCCTCGCTTCCCTCCGATCCAGTCCATCCATGTGTCCCAAGACGAGAGGGAGTGCATGATGGACCTGACGGAGTTCATGAATCCCACCCCCTACACTGTCACGCAGGTACTAGTCTCAGTCTCAGCCTTGGTCTTGGTCCTTGAGAACCAGAGACACATTTGACTAAACAGTCATGTTCTGCGACTGTGTTCTTCTGCCTCTTTTTCAGGAGACGTCGCTTCCTCGTGTCTTCAAGCTGTTCAGGGCCCTTGGTCTGCGGCACCTCATTGTGGTGGACAGTGACAACCAGGTGCGTCTGCCTTGCGAGGTCCTCAGGCCTTCGTCATCTCCAGCACATATCTCCATTCTCATTGTAAAATTCGAAAATTACTGCATCGGTTTTCAGCCAGTGGCCGTTGGGCATCCATCTAGATCAAGGTTATCACCCTGGTTTCCTGTGCTACTCCCACCCCTCCCTCATAACATAACCAGCTATCTATGCCCTGTTCTACGTACCAATCATGTTCCCGGTGCCCAGGTGGTGGGACTGGTGACGCGGAAGGACCTGGCCCGTTACCACCTGGGCAAAGACGGCCTGGAGGAGCTGCAGCTGGCACAGACGTGATGCGTGGAAGGCGACTGCCGCGCTGCTCACCAGGCCAACCCCCCCTGCCCCCAGTCAGCCCCCGCCAGAACCCGCACCGGTCGTGCATTTCAGCAAAGTCCGGAACCCGGGATGCCAATGACTGACTTTCTGGTTTCGTTCACCGAGGGTTGGTTGTGATGGGGGAGGGGATCGATTCCATGTGTGTTTTGCGACTTTTTGTTGCCCCCTCCCAGTTTGCACATAAAATAATTTATCCGTTATGTTTTTAAAGCACTTCAGAGAGAGAGTGAGTGTGTGTGTGTGTGTGTGTGTGTGTGTGTGTGTGTGTGTGTGTGTGTGTGTGTGGTTCTACACACACTTGGGTGTCAGTCCCGCTCTGTGGTCATTTGCAAAGCTTTGGTAGCATTGTGATATACATTAGTGTAAATGTGTAAAAAGCATTTCAAGCTGTGTGTGTGAGAGAGAGAGAGAGAGAGAGAGAGAGAGAGATTAGCCAGGCCAATAACGTTCCTCTTTTACTCAGAGTTTTTTGAGTGTGGTCTATTGACAGAGGGTACCACAGTTTTCTTGTGACTTTAGTTTTACTTTAGGGGAAGTTAATTTTCCTCTCCCAGATAATTGTCTTGCACATTGTACCATTAACCAATGCCTCCCACCCCTCCCATGCCAGTGTAGGTAAGACCAACCCTGCCCCCCCCCCCCCCCCCCGGAAAAACCCTGACTCGCTTTGACCTTTTTCTCTCATGCTGGATGCTAGCGGTTTTTAACATACAGTGTTTTTTCTCGTGAATTCGCCCATTGGCTGACTGCCACACTGCCTGCGTCCTCCCCCACCCACGCCAGTACGTGACAGTATGTATCCCCCCCACCCCGGGTGATTCTCCAGGTCCTGTGTTTTTGATGGCGATTTGTCTCTTGTTGCGCCGTACAGCCTCTAGGTGGCAGAAACCCTGGTTTCTGATATATACCTGAATAAATTATGCAAATCGGGGTCAGGTTTACATGGGTCGGGTGCCAAACAATGCCAGTAGTGTGTGTGTGTGTGTGTGGGGGGGTGACTTCACAGGTGCTCTCCTGAAAATGTGTGTATATCATTGTTTTTAAATGGCACTTACTGAAAGCAGAGTGGGGTTCAGGGCAGCTTAATGATTTGCAAGGTGACCATGGGTCGTGTTTGGCCAAGGGGGCGCTAGTGTGTTGAGGAAAGGAACTTATTCTGGTCTTTGCAGGCTGTGCTAGAAACCCAAACCCACCCCCATGGCTGTATGTGGCTCCGCACTTTAAATGCTTCTTACCCCACCTCGTTTCCCATCTGCGCCCTACAACTTACAAATCCTTGCAATGTCACGTGCAAGGGGGCCCCCTACTGGCCAAGCAAGGCCCTACAGTCGCTGGTGCCCTTGGGGGTCCAGCCGTACAGTTTTTGCCAACAGCAGAGTTTACACTTTGACTAGTTATGTGCTGTTTAGTTATTTTGTTTTTAATTAAGGTGAACTTGCCTAAGTGACCCTGATCAGTTAAATAGGGTTTTTACCCACCCAACAAGCCTATCGAAAATGGACATACCAGTTAAACGGTAAACGATGTGAATCCCTTATCAGATTTTGATTTTATTCTGAATATTAAATGTCGTGTTTTAACTCAACCTTAAATAAATTAAAGTATCTCCATTTTAAAGAGCACTGTGACTGGATGAGAGAATTGTTTCGGCGTTGGCAAGTACCACCTTAGCGTACATTTATAGAAACGACTGAAATATACTGGATAATTTTGCATAATTTTTATTTTGCCAAGCTTGATTTTCTTCTGTGATTTCTGAAATCTAATAAAGGTTTTGATGCATATGCCTATTTGTATTGCACGAGTCAGTCATGCTGTTTAATAAGAATCATTTGTATTTATACAAACAATGATAAAAAAATTATTGTATTAAATGGCGTGTTTGATGATACTGCTGGTGACTCCGTGGCACTCTTTGAGCAACGTGTCCGTATCCTAATTTTCTACCTTCTGACACACAAATTCTCAGACTAAATGAGATTACTGCAGTCCCGTTGCCGGGGTAATGCAATTGTTTAGGTGGATGTCGCTGAATGCATTTCAGTGGGAGGTCCAGAAAGCCTGGGACGCGATTTGACGGGGTAGAAATGAGATGAACGGTTCTGTTGTACCTTGCAGATTTGTACCTTGCAGATTTCCCTCGATTTGCTTATTAGTTGCTGGAAATCAATATTTAAAAAAAAATGTGCGTTGAACATGCCTTTCCATCCCGATCCATGAACCCAGTTTTCCCAGATATCAGCAAAACAATGAGAAATTCTATATATAAAAAAAAAAAAATCAACATTTGATTAAGTTTTATTAATGCTTGCTTTCATGTTAAAAAATTTTGGTGCACAATTTAATTTTTTTTTTAACACACAACATTTGGTTGAAATTGTAACGTGGAACATCAAGTCTGGGGCGCAGTTAAGGGGGGGAGATTAGGACAGTAAAAAACTTGGAACATAACTGCATTGGTGTGGGTTTGTGGCCCAATATGATATGCATTCATGGGGCCCAAATTCTCTAGCAGAATCACAGCATAGATTTCTTTGTATATTTTTTAGGTTTAAAGGACTCCGGAGATTGAGATATTGTGTTTTTAAAGTTTCCTTGGACTCCCACAGTAAATTTTACAGAGCTGGGGTCTCCATAACTTTTGCTGTGCAATAAATTTTGCTGACTGGGAAAGGGGGGGGGGGTTCCCCAAGATTTTTGCCGGCTCGCCTACCCATCGGCTCACCTTGAAAATGCCCAAAATGCCACCTGGCTGTTCAGCCCTGCTATAAAGTTGCAGAAAGACACGACGTTGTACTGTGACCTTACGATGTTACAGATCCGAGAAATAGCGTACTAAGCAGCACGTGTTTCCCTGCTGTGTTAAGGTGGGCCTTAGAAACCCATAACGCACTAATGCAGCTCTGGATGGCGGGCTATGCGTCAGTAATGCTGTCAGAGAAGATTCACTCATTAGTCTGATGTGAACTTAATCAGATTATGGGTCCTTTTTAGTCGCAGAATACAACATAATCCATGGCAAATGGACATCGGTGCCGTCTTTATGATGTTATGCTGACAGTGCCTTTAATCCCACCCCCCACCCCCCACCAATCCCTTTCCCAACTTCATGTTGTCTCTTAATCCTGTATGTTTCAGTAATATGAAGACGGAATTTCAGTATTCTCTGTTGCGGTTGTTTTATTTTTATCTCGCGAGTTTCATGCATTTTTAAGAACCGCGCAGAACATCAGTTAACTCTGTGCTGCTGGAATCCTGAGGATTGCCTTGATGGGTAGTGTAGGAGTTGAAGGATTTGCGTAGTCAGATTTAATTTTTTAAAAAGGAAATCTATTAAAAAGTAACATGCAAAGTAGTTTATTATTATTATTATTTTTTTTTTTTACATAAGAATTTCAAGAGAAACTGAGAGCCTCGTTTTAATGGGCTTGTCTGGTAAAGTTAGTTTGACACTTGTACTGCATGTATTATTAAACATTTATCTATCCATCCATCCATCCATCCCGGCTCCGTCAACATGCAAACTTCAGTAATTCAAAACACTTAGTATTGAGCTTCCATTGTGAGCCTTAGCAGCCAATAAACAAACCGCCAATAATGAATATCACAGGCTTTGGTGATGGACACAGACTTCCAGACACGCCCCATATTCCTGACGCATTCCTCACCATGACCCTGTCTACTTCACATTCGCAGCCCAATATTTCATTCAAACTGGAGTTCTAAAGCTTGTTGGAGCCGAATGGACAATTTTAAAGACCAACATGGCAGAAAATTCAGTTCTGAAAGAAAGGAAGTTTCGATTTTTAATGAACTTATGAGATGCAGCAGAGATTCATCTTACCCTCAGTAATCTTTAGTTATAGCTTTCAGGGACTGGGATATAGATAATTTAGAAATGTGCTGCTTTTTAAAACACTAAGTAGGATTCCAATACTTTTCCAAGACACGGTATAATAGTATAATGTATTGTTGGTGCGCTGTGGGAGGGAGGTGCTGTCCTGGCAGGGGAGACAGGTGACTGAAACCTTTTGTAGCGATTTGTTCCGCCTGTCTGTTGGGCAGAATTTAGTTTGCTCTCTTTGTGCTTCCAGTAAATCTAGGTCCCGTTCCCATCATACCAGCAAGTCCGTGCAGGGTGGATCTCTGGCTAATCTCTTTTGTTGTTTGATTCCCTCCACGGAGGAAAAAAAAAAGAACTCGAGGTCACCTGCGGTTCCGAACCACATCTCCAGCAGGTCAGTGATCTCAGAGTAGCACATGCCGTTTATAAGCCAAAAGAAAAATGGTTGAAAAGTACGACACCTGTGTTATTCTATTTTGGTATTTAAGTGACAGAATTCCACTAAAGGTGAATTAAAAACTTGCTTAATTTATTGAGAAATGCTGAAGAAGTAAATGAACAAAGGATGAGAGAAGCTGCTGGAATCTGAAGCAGACATGATGCAGGTTCGAAACTGCACAGTTTTGATCTGGAATATGGGACACAATCCACATTATAAGCACTGAGCTAAATGCCAAGTTTTAAATGGCTATTTATCTATTACAACCATTGTTTCAGTGAAAGTTGTATGCAGATGTTTATTACTTAGTAATAAGGCAATATTTGGCTCAACTATGGTTTGTCTGTTACTAATGAAATAAACTTTTCCTATATATAGAGACACAGGACTTTTCTCACTTCTGATCTAAACCATAATTTAGTCTGTTCTTATTTAACATGACACTATAATAAAAATACATCCGAAGTTAAAAATCCTGGAAGACTGCGTCAAATAGAGCAGCAGAGCACCGCCCCCAAACAGCCTCTGTGGGGCAGCAGTGAGCTCAGAGTGCATCCCCCCCCCAGGAGGCAGTGTTAGGAAGAGCAGGCTGCTGTGGGACTTGCTGGTGACCCCAGGGACTTGGTCTTGCCGTTGTCCTCTAAGGCCTGGGCGAAAAGGGCAGGGTTACGGCTGGAGTGCCGCTGGCGTCTCACAAAGGGAAAGACACTGGGGCATGATGGGAAGGAGAACATGTTAGCGTTCCGCTAACACTTGTGGCACTGCCTTTTCTAAGTCAGCCATGTTGGAAAATCCTTGACTACCGTGGAATTACAAACAGAAACTGGAGAGCATCACAGGGGACGCAAAAGCAATTAACATTACAGAACTCTGTGTAGTCTTAGTGACGAAGCTAAGCTGAAGCCAGCAGTTCACACTAAGCCCAAAAATCCCTGGAATTAATCGTTAACAACCCCAGAAACAGAACCTGTGTGTATCCCACACCAATATGAGTCTTATCCCCTTATATAAAATACATGGAATATATTACAGAAAGACCCCTTTTATAGAAGATAATAGTTTTACCTTTTTTTGGTCTCTTGTGGTTCTATGGCTCTAGCCAGCATGTTTTTGTAGAGATCGGACTTTAAATAGCGGGCGTAGGAGTCCTGAGGGTGAGAGGAGAGGCCGAGAGCCCGTTTTAATGAAGCTGTCATCCACTTTCATGGCTGTGCACAGTTAATGCTCCTACCTTCTTCATCAGGAAATAGATGTGCATCTGGGCGTCATCCAGGACAAAACGATGTGGGCTTTTCATGCCCTGCAGGGTCTTCTCCATGGTCTTGCTGTCCACGTTTACCCACTTGCTGGCTCCCGGGGCCAGGAACTGCCTGGGGGGAAGGAAGTGATGAGCCTGAGCTTTGCAGTCCCACTGGGAGTAAGCAAGTGCCACATCAGGGCCTGCTCTAAATTCAACTGGGATGCAAACTGTCCCACTGGGCCACAAGGTCGCACTCACTTGTAGACCTCTTCCACCTTCTGCGGGATCGTAGCGCTCTCGCCGTGCCGGATGTCCTCACAGGCCTCCCAGAAACAGAGGTTCTCCACTGTGAATGAAACAGCGCATGCATCAGCTACCTGCAGGAGGCGCTCATCACGATGCCAATATGGAGGAGAATTGCCTTTCATAGAGGGATCATGATTATTAATTTAGCAGATGCTAGATCCTATTTTTTTTTTTTTTTGAGAGGGCAGGGTCAGTCAGTCCCTGGAGTAACTGATCGACGGCCCAATAGTGAGGTCACTCAGCTGACTCTGGGATTTGAGCTGATGACCTCCTGCAATGAATCCCAATCTGCTGAGTCACACACTGCCCAAATAGGCCCGCAGTGATCAAATAATGAATATGATTCTTACTTGCTGACGATGCCTCCATGAAGCTGATCTACTTGGGCGGGGGGGTCTACATGCTGCTCACCACTGAACTCCTTCTCCAGGTACTCCCTGAACTTGCACCGTCCCAGAGGGTCCCTAAGGAGCTCCGTGAAGCCGAACCCCCATCGTTCCACCCGCAGCTTGGTGGGTGTCTCCACCCTGCACCAGGAGGCGTGGAAGTGAAGAGACGACAGTCACCTCTGGGGGTGTGGCCCTGAAGAGGCAGGATGGGGCGCGGTAACGCACACTCACATGTCGGCATTCAGCGTCCAGAGTGCCGTGTCATCTGTTATCCAGGGGTTGCTGGGGGGGCAGCCTTGCATCATGGGGTCATGGTTCAGGTACTGCTCGCTGAACTTAAGGAAGCTGAACACAGAAGACCAGCCATTCCCAGTTTTAGTCCTACTTTCTATAATCCTTGCAAGTCATCAAATATTCAGGTTCAATGCTGGCATATTCCAGCAAACTGGAGCTCGAAATGGTGACGAAATGATTATACGTCATTGAACCCTATAAGGAAATTCTCTTTTCATCTCCTCCATCTTGCTCTCCATAGGTGAGAGAAAGCTTGGTAGCAAAGGGCAGCTGCCCGTAGAGGCTCCCAGGAACCTGGGGGTTAAGGGCCTTGTTCAAGGACCCACAAGTGTGCTGAAGCCAGGCTTGAACCGGCGACCTTCTGATCAATATTAAGTAATTATTTGCAGTTAAATACAGTTCAATTCAGTTTAATAGTCAACCGGTTTCAATATTAGTTAGGCATCATTAATCCAGGATATGTGTGACTCTGAGATTTATGGTGAAAGATGGATGGGCAGATGGACGAAAGAACGAAATAACGAGGTTAGATTTTCACAAAGAGCAGTCCCCAGCATTTTTGTCAGAATTAACATGAAATAGATCCCCCCCCCCCACCAATCAGAGGCACAGTATACAGAATACCCAGAGATATCCCCCAGTTAGGGACTAATGTGGACTGGTGTCGAACCAGTGGTCCCCCAGCTATGCTGGGACTGAGGCTGAATCACAGGTGTTGGGGGGGGGTAGGTGGGGGAGGCTGTTATCCAACCTTTCCAGGCAGATGGAGGACTTGACCCTCGAGCGGCCCAGGGATTTCCTGATGTGTTCAATCTGGTGTCGGGAGCCATGAAAAATCACACGGGGAATATAAGAGTCAGAAAAAAGGCACAGCATGGTACACATCCAAGCCCTGATAAGAGCCATGCTGTTGTACCTTTAAACAGAATTTGTCAATATCTGAGAGCCAACAAAAGAAAACGACAACACAGATGTAGATCCTTCCGAAGCAATTTTCTTATGACAGCATTCTTAAGAGCCCACTTAATCACCCTCTTTGGTTGTTCTTGGCAACCATCCCATCAGCTGAAATAGGTTCACTCTAAATTCTTTCAGGCTTACCTCTCTTTTGTAGTAGTCCGCGTTCTGTTCTGTAAAGAAGGAAGAAACAAAACCGTCTCTAAACATGATATAAGCCACATGTTTATGGGAGTTTTACTTGCGCAAAAATGTTCTGAGGGCACAAGGTTCATTGGTTCAGAGAGATAACCAATCAGACTGTAGAAGTGGTGGATACAGGCAACTAGAGGAGGGGGGGGGGTCAACCAATCAGATGTCTTGTTCCTGCCTCCTCTAGTTCCTTAGACCCACCTCCTCTACAATCTAATTGGTTATCTCTCTGAACCAATCATTTTTCCTTCTGCCCTCAGAACATTTTTGTGAGGGTAAAACTCCCACGAGCGAATCACATGCAAGGAATCAGACAGTAGGAATTCTGCTCACACTCAGCTCCTGGCTTTACTAAGCAGACATCCAGTCTAGAAACCATGAATAATATAGCACTATTACGAGTATGTATTGTGGGACTGCTGACGTACTTACGTTAGCATGGAAAACGAGAGCAGGAAGTGAGGAAGAAGTGAGACAGAAAGATGAGCACAACGAAGTGCTGTCACACTCACACACGAGCTTCCCTCGGATGCCCTCCCACCAAAAACACTGATTATCACTTCACTTCCTTGGGTAATTTGGGGGCCCAAGGCAACAGCCTATTCTGCCTATAGCTGCCATATATATATAGATATTAATATACATATTTTTTCTTCATGACTTTGATCTTATCTAGGCCCCGAGCGGCTCTCTTGTTTGCCCGGATCCGGTCCTGTGACTGACAGAGGCGATAAACAGCAGGTACTGGCATTACGGAAAAAATGTATATGCTTAATAAAAAGCTCAGACCAGCTGGACTCGGGAGTTGTGCCGGTTCCTTCGCTCAGGGCCTTGTTCTTGAACGCTGAATGTTCCCGGCTGCAGAAAATCAGAGGGTGAGAAATCCTTAGCTGAACTTCAGATGAAGAGTGAGCTCGTTTCTCTCAAGCAGACTGACGCCGGTCTAACGCTGCATTAATACCCCTTAGCACTACTGGTCACATTTCCCATGATGCCACTGGGTACAGCCCATGGCGACACTGCCCAGTAGGGGACAGTGTGACAGCTTTCCAAAAGGACCATTCGGTCCTGGAGGGCCAGTCGGTGACACAGTATCCATGATCAGGACTGGGGTACCCTGCTTTACAGAATAAACTAACCAAATGTCGATACTGAATGCAATCTGATTTAACATGGTTTCCTTAAATCCCAATTAAAGTGCTTCAGATCAGCTCAGGACTTAACAGCAGAGAGACTATTTGGCAAATTATTACGCTGCTATTTGCAATTACATCCATTATCTCTCCGCTAACATGCAGCATTAAGCCTGAGGAATAGAGGTCAGATAATGGATCCGGTATTCCGGAGGTGGGATCCTCTTCCAGCTCGTTTAAAAGGCCCAACAAGTGGGGGGGTGGTGGGGGGGGAGACGCAAACACAGCATGTCTGCATTTTAGCTTCAGGCCGTCTCCCAGTCCCTTCGCACTCCTCTCTCCCAGATCCAAGCATCACCAGTCTTAGCGATGCGTCTCGTGTTTCTCGGGCAAAGAGAAAGGAGGCAGGAAGTGGCCATTTTGTCATTTGCTGGTTTTAATCCCCCCCCCCCCCCCCAGCTTCCCCCGTCCACCTGGCCGTACCAGAGTGCAGAGCGTCCCTGCCTTTTAAACACGAGCAGCACCTGACTGGGGGGCCCTACGCTGCGTGGTTTTTGGCTCAACTGTGTTTCCGTCTAATTGGCGTCAAAACGGTGGGTTTCATCAATGAAGGTGGTGTGTGGCTGAGCGGGTTGGCAGTCGCCGCCTATGACTGGAAGGTTGCCGGTTTAAATCCCACAGTCAGCAGAGTGACATCACCACTGGACCCCTGAGAGAAGTCCCTAAACCCCCAACTGCTCTAGTCTCAATAAAAGGTACATCTGCAAAATAAGCTGAATTTAGGATGTGATCCGCAGCTGCGTGGCTGCCATTCCCACCTCCTGATGCCGCCCCGGATGGGGATAATGGCCCACATAAACGCTGATGCTTATTAGCCCTGAGAGATGCTGCGCACCCAGCAGAAAGGGGCCCTAGTGACGGCCGGGATTAAGCCAGATACACACCACACTCTGCTCCTGTCCCACACTTTCATTCTCCACTCTCCTGTGTTATTCATGAACTCCAAATTACACTCAGCGAGGGTGCAGTTGCTCATTCCCGCAGCCTGCTGTCCTGTCTGTCTTCTGAAAGCTCTCGTCCCACAGAACATAGGCTTCTTCCCAGCTAAGTAAATATTTCATGATCACACTGAAGCAGTAGTGGGTTATCAGGCCTGAAGTGATATATTCCTCCCCCACAAAGTATGCATGGAGACACTCTGTGTGTCTTACTTAACGAAGATAAAACTCCCCCCCCCCCCCCCCCCCCGTGAATTTTGCTGAGCTCAATGCTCTGGAGATGACGGAGATCGAAAATTATACCGGAAATGTTCCATATGTCCTTACAGATGTTTCCTTTGCCTTCCTTCATTGAACAAACCCGTTGTCGTGGGAGAGAACTGCACAACCCCCCAGCTCTCTGTGGGGGAATGGGACCCTGCCTATGCCTTCCTGCCAATCCTGCCAAGTTTCCCCTGTAAGTTGAAGGATCTCCTAACAGGCCTGCATGTAGATTAATGTCATACCCAGGACAAAGCAATTGCAGGTTAAGGCCCTTGCTGAAAGGCCCAACGGAGTAGAATCACTCTGGGCATTCACAGGATTTGAACCAACAACCTTCCACTTGCTTGCACAGATCCCTAGGCCCAGAGCCACCACTCTGCCCCACAACCTCAAAAAAATCCTAGAATCGCCCCCAGCCTGAGGCGATATTCGAGCTGCCAAGGTGCATTGAGTTCAGGTTTACCCAGTGTGTGCTTTACTCTAATCACAGCATACTGGGTTTTCGCCGGGGCAGATGTAGGGAGTCAGGGGTTTCGGGGGAGGTGCTTACTGGCGGTCTGTTGACGAGCCAGTAGGCCTGTTCCTGACATTCCAGCACGATGCGGTCCGCCTTGCGCCTCTGTTTGGCTGCCCTGGTAGGAGCAGAGCAGTCGATGGAGAGTCAGAAAGCATACTGGGTAATTAGCATATAGCGGTAATCACTGAACTGCAAGGTAGGGTTTTCATTTTTCTGTTTCCTTTTTCACTTAGAAATGGATTTCCGACTCTAGTGTTTAGGCTGAGGTCTGATTTAACAGATAGGAGGGAAATTATGACCACACACCATGTTACTTTTTAATTTAGGTAACATCATCATCCTCTTAATACGAGATTTATTCATCCATTCTCATCTGTCCCCTTGTGTGCATTTATGAAATTGATTTCATAGCTCGATGCGACAGTATTCCCGGGCTGGGGTGGGGTTTACCTGAGCTGCTCCTTCGCCTGCATCACCACGAAGTCCCAGGTGTGGTTGATCCGTTTGTGCAACATGTTGTAGCTGTCCTGCGGAGACGATGTTTAAATGCGACATTGCCAGGTCGCACGGCTGGCTGCGTTGCTGCATGGGTTCACGTTATGACTCACAGGCCGAACCCCTCCCAGGATATCAGCTGGCAGTGTCGGATTCACAAACCCTCTTACTGATGAGAACCTAAAATGCGTTGACCCTGACGCAACATGGCGGCAAGTTGGTGGATGTCTATGTGCGATCCTACTATGTGCATAATTGGTGGGAGGTTTTCTTACACAAAAATGTTCTGAGGGCAGAAGGAAAATGATTGGTTCGGATAGATAACCAATCAGATTGCAGAGGAGGCAGGACCAAGACATCTGATTGGTTGCTCCTGCCTCCTCTAGTTGCTCGGATCCACCTCATGTACAATCTAATTGGTTATCTCTCTGAACCAATCATTTTTCCTTCTACCCTCATAATATTTTGTGTAAGTAAAACTCCCATGAGCATTCAGCTATCACATGATCTCATCAAGCAATGCTTCAGACCAGCGAATAAGAATAGCATTGAAATGTACATAAATAAAAATTTTCTCTTACCTTTTCATAGTCTATCAGCTGCCCTTGCTTTCTGATATTCTTCTTAGTCAAATAAATCGCTTTAGAAGAGCAAAAGAAAGACATGGCAAGAAACTGTGTTTTTCTATTATTCTAGTAAAGGGAAGTAATGATGTAATAGGCGAGCACATGATTAATAATTGGTAATCACCGTAATCTAGCTCGGAGGCTGGCCACTGCTGAGAGCTCCAGAAGTACGGAGTCTAGCAAAAAGGAGATGCTGTCATTTGAAACTATTCAGAAGCAGCGTGACAAAGGTGCTTTGTGATTTAACATGTCAGGGACAAGGCGGGTGGAAGGCATTTTGCTACTTTAACTGGCATTGGTTCTCATACATCAGTGTTTCCCAATCCGGTCCTCGGCGACACACAGATGATCCACGTTTTTGCTCCCTCCCAGCTCCCTACCAGACAGTCTACGTTTTTGCACCCTCTCAGCTCTGGAGCCCGGACCAGATTGAGAAATACTGTCCTACACGGTAATTCCGCAGTCTCTCCAACGAATAGTTTCGATATGCGTGCCCCCCCACATGGCCACCACCCTCTCGCGCTGCCCTCCATCTGAAGAAACCGTGGTTTTAGGTTACCTGGAAGCGATACGGCGTCTCGTCGGGCCCCAGGACGAGCGTCCTGGGGTCCTTTAGGGGGTAAATGTAGCCGTGCTTCACGATCAGATTCCCCACATGAAGTGCCTCTGAAAACACACAAAGTGGTCACTCATTTCCACGTAAACTACTCAAAGCTCAAACAAATCCACTACTCGTAGCCCAGATTTAGGCATAGTAATTCTCTAAATTTTTGTCAGTGGAATACAGTAGAACACACGATAACTAGAAACTGAGTAGGCATATTATATTTTATTTTACGGTATAGCAAGTAACTGGAAAAAACGTTGACATGGTGCACAGAATAAGCCGCGGGGATGGTGCATTCCTCATCGGAACTATAATTAATTACGAGTAATTGGGACTTTCCACTTTCCGGCTGCCTCCGCGGCCATTGGCAGTCAGGCGCTCCCGGGGGTTTCAGACCGGCGCAGCAACAGCGCTGCTAGGGGGAAGCCTAGTGTTTACAGGGAGGGGTAACTGCTTACCGGGGCAACAGGTTTTTTGCCCATTCAAGTCTGTTAATGCATCTGCCATCTACTGCCTAAAAGTCCCCTCCTTTCCATTCCGACTTCTTTTCCAATCTGGGCTGTAAATCAGGGAAATCTGCTCCCTTGCTATTTAAAACCTCATCTGCATCGCCCGGGAATTCAGGACAACAGCGTCTTGCAGAAGTGCATAATGAGGGAGACGGATAGCGATATTTCTCCAGGCATGACTGACTGCCTCTGGCTATCAGCGAAGTTTGCATCGGGACTATCAAACCGTACAGCTCAGCATGCGTAGCGGCGCGACTCGGGACTGGCCTACAGATTATTTGTACTAATAGCCTCTCAGCAGAAAGATAAATAATTCAGCAGATAAATTGACGCCAGGGGAAGAAAATCCCAAAAGCTTCAGGCGAATGGGGTGTCTATGTTATGGACAAGCTCAATTCTGACATTTATTAATTCACAGGCTCAGCAATATCAATGGAACAGAACATGCTTCTGTCAGACACGTGAATTGCATATGCTTACACATAAATGCAGCTAGGCTAATCTGTTGTATGGATGACAAATTCTATTACTTCATTTGTATTTATTATTCAAAAGACTCGTTTATTTCTGTTATTTTATTACAAAAAAAAAAAAACCTGATGACGTCTTTCGCCAGCAGGGGCGCCATCGTCGTCACGAAGGGAAAAAAACAATCGATTAACCTCACATAAGAGCACCAGGTAACGCTTCCCTACATACTTCTCGGCCCTACCTTCTTCCATGATGGAGTACTTCTGAATTAGCCACTCCACGATATCATTTCCTGGGAAGGCATAGCGAGGAAGGCATCTAGTTAGAGTCGAGAAATGCATTAAGCCGTCATAAATCAAAAACGCTGAACTCGATAAATAAATTACATAAATAAATATGAGCGCAAGGAGATCGATGACAGTCTTAATGCACAGGATTCCCGAAGACCGCCGATGTATGGGCTTTCCTGTGAAGGGCTTAAATGACCATTAGGACCCGGCCCCCGGGACACTGCACGGCCGGGTGTAAGACAACCCGGGCGGCATGAAAAATTATTTTTAAAAAGTAAAATATGTATCGTGCACCTGTCATCGCATGTGGAATCACTGTGATTAACAGTCTTTGATTCTTCATCTTTATCCCCATGTCGGGATCTTGCATCGCCACAATGACTTGTTCAATCTGGGATAAGAAGAATAGTCAAAATCGTGAAATCAAGGTGACGACAGACATAGTGAAAACGTTCAACCTAGTAATATAATAATTGCTTAATGTGTGATTTGATATGTAATCGTTATATTCATCATTAAATCACCGGAGAGACACACTCATATATTTAGGCATATATATAAGTAAACTACAAGGTTTTTCCTCTGACTATCTTAACTGCACGTCAAAGACGTTATCGGATATTCCCGACTACAGACTTTCGGTTTGATCATTTATTCGCGTTATTAATTCGGCTCCTGATTACATTAAACTAAACATGCTCAGATTGTTACAACCTTTGCTTGTCGGTTATTTTTGGGATCTTTCTGGATGGGCTCAAGGCGGGGTCTGTAAGCACAAGCAAACTGCCAGCACTTTTGTTTTACATGAAAATAGTTTGATGTCGGCCTATTGCGTTATTGTCTGGCTATAATTTGGAGGCAATATTAAACAATAGGCCCATATATTGTAAATATACATGTTGTGTTGTTTTGTTGTTATCACAAACGTATAGCCTGATCATAAATTTCATGGATACCTGGATGTTGTATGTTCCATTATATTTATGAATGAATGATTTATGTGAAGTCTGGCTTAGATTCGAGAATTAATCATATAGATTAAAAAAAGTTTTCATTTAAAACTTATCTCATATAATAAAATCCTCGTCCGAACGAACATATGTCAGAATGAAAAAACATTTAAATTATTTTTGTGATGCATCAGTATCAATAGCTACAACGTCATAACAGATATAGATATAATGCGGTTCATACTTTTGAAGTTGATGCGTATCTCCCGAAAAAAATCAACTCCAGAAGAGTCCGCGTCTGTAAATGCCTGAACTTCGGAATCGATCCTACCTTTGTTAGGCGCGGCATCTGTGTCTTGCAGCTGTTCCCTTGGATAAAGATGTTAATTGTCATGCTTACAGCATCTCGATCTCCGGCGTTTGTGAAGTTGGGATTGATGCTGTCCTGTGTTTTTTTTTTCCTTCCACACTTAAGCTCTGCTTGTTACTGCCCCATAGCGGAGCGCAAGTGAAACGGACTACCGGAGATTTGCACTGTTTTTCTGTTAGTGTGTATAATCAAAATATGACTCAGTTTGGCCAGTTAGAAAAATATGATAATAGAAAAGTATTCTTTTCCTCTCACTTTTTTTTCTTGATTTAATTACCGACTTCACGTACTTACACTGTGTCCCGTTGCACGATGTAATATTGCGAAACTATGATTTTGTGGCAGTGTTTTGTAAAGGAATTTTCCGTTTAATCATCGTCTTAGTATAAAGCTATATGGTTGTTCTGGTATCAGTGGACGTACATTATGTATTTTTTCTTCTCTTGAGCACCATGGTCATGACATGAAGCTCAGTCATTGATTACTCGCAAATGTTAGTAGTCATCCGCTGTTTATCTTGAAGATGTAAAAGTAGTGCGCGTACATCTCCTCGTTAGTATAGTGGTGAGTATCCCCGCCTGTCACGCGGGAGACCGGGGTTCGATTCCCCGACGGGGAGAGTCTGCATCTTTTTGCCTCGGTCTCAAAAGGCACCAAGCTAGAACCGGCCCCGTGTTAGTGGAAACGGGGCTTGTGACTTGTACTCATGCATAATATTCTGCGGGTCGCTCAGCAGCGCAGCATATGAAACTAGACTCGGATTGTAAGTGTGTGGTTTTGATAATTGATGTATGGATGGATGGATCCTTAATAAGAGATATAAACAATAAGGTCCAGTCGCCAACTAATCATGTAAAATACGTCATAAACTCATGGTTGTTAAACCCAGAATAAAAATGAAGACGTATAACTAGGAAAGTCAACTTGCACATTTCAATTTTGGTTCGATATAATCACGTTGTCCTTAACCCTCCAGTGCAGGAGGGGACGGTAATGCGCATCGAATGTTTCCGAACCTGTGTGTGATACAACCGAGGAAGAGCCGATGACTTCGGGGGAGGAGGGGCAGGCGACTCGGAAGAAAAAGCAGCAGAACCCAATGCAGCCTGTAGCCCATTCAAAGGCCTACTGTTGGACCTCTGCTTATTTTGCAATACGTCTTTAGTACGGACTGAAAAATGTCCGATTTCGATGAGTTTGAGAAGCAGTTAAGCGAAAATCGGCAAGGTAAGTTTGGCTTTGAAGATCGGTGTATGCTCCCTGTTTTAGGGTAATAAAGTGGCCGGCGTGTCCTAGCGCCGAGGATGGTGCGGAGGGCACTTCTGCTGGTTCCGAAAAGAAAAGCGCGGCTGGGAAATCGGTGCCTTTTATCCGAGCGCTCGCCGATTCTGAAACCTGCCCGATTCTTCTTCTCCCAGCTGCCGCAGGATCCCCGAAAACTGACCGCTTTGGTAAATCAGTGACATTCTTTGCTTGGCATTGTTATAGAGATCGCTAGGCCTGCATCCATCAGTGCCCGGCGTACATAACATGGACATTTCAATGAAACGTTATTGGGGTGCACTCGATGTGAAAGCCTGCGGTTTTATTTATTTAATTATTTACCATTATACACTTGGATCATAAATTGTGACCCGCGTATTTTCATTCGCAGTAACACACTATGCATGGATGTTTGTTGCAAGCGTTATATTTTCAAGATCACGTTTAAAGTTTTATGCAAATAAAAACGACCGCGACCACTTGATTTAAAGTCCGCACTTAATAACAGTGTTAGTTACTTGGTTTTTAAATACTACGACGAGTTTTCTATATAATGATATGATTTTGTCTCTTTCCGATGCACAATAGCCTTTCCCTTGGGTCCGAAATGCTGGCCCTGTCATCCGTACAGAATAAGTCTTTCTCACACGATCGCCGTTTCTTCATGATGTATAGACTCTAAAAATCAGCCGCGTTCCCTGGAATCATAACAACTGCTTTTAGGTCGTTATTGCAAAGTCTTGCACCTGTATCTACCTTTACAGCGGATAGCAGTAACTAACAATGATGTACAGTTATATAACAATACACATATAACTTCATTAAAGTGCAGAGAATCCAGTAAACTGAATAAACTTAAGCCATACTAACGCAACTGAAATATACAACATGCGTTACAACGGAGTCGAAAGTAGGATTGATTTATGTACCTATCAAATGGCAATCTTGTCATATCAGCTCCTTATCACTAAATCACTAAAATGTCATTCGAAACGACCTGATTCGGCTAGACGAGCACTAAGTGCCGCCGTGTTTGATAAACTAGCAGTTCCAGTCATTCATATCTGCGCTCTGACTATGCCTGCGATTGCGGTAATTGGTTATTACCGATTTACGTAAGATGCATTGGCCGCTCCGTGTCTGTACTTTTGCAGCGGTGCATTACCGTAACGCTGTTATAACTGATGCATGAAGCTGATTCCTCGAGCAGCACCTGCGTTTAAATGCTTCACTGAAAACTGCACCTTCAGGGATTTATTTAAGCTTCTATATGAAGGACCTGCTGGGATAGAAAGGTGATATTTTATTGCTAGTTTAATAAAGTGCTGTCTGTCAGATTGAAACGATATTAATTACCCATCCATCGTCCAACCAGTTATCTTAGTCAGGCTCCCCTGGAGCCTATTCCAGGCAAATTCCCCATACAGAGAGCAGAGGCAAAATTCAGGCCTCCAGACTCGGAGGCGTGAGGCAACTGTACTCACCACTGTGCTCCTATATCATTAATTAGTCTGGTTATGTTTTTATTGTTTCACAACAGACTGACATTCAAGGGGATGTCCTTGTGCCCTTGAAATTATTAGCCATTGAGAGATGGGTGTGTTTGTTTCAGGAGGGTGTGATTGAATATGTGAATTGAATGGAGGTGCTTCATTCTGGTGAGGAAACTGGGGAGTTAGACCCCGTACCACATCTTGGTCTCCGTAAGTGACTTTTAAGGCATAGCGCTGGGTCAGTCAGCATCCAGCACCCCAGGGAAGTTGGTAATATGATTACTCTGTGACTCATGGGCTTCAAACCCACAACCATCCGGACACACATTCATAATCCCTCTGAGTTACACATCTTGGATTTATCGAAATGGATGGTAGGGGGGCAGTCATGTCGCTCCGCCCACCGTCTCACTGGTACCACGGTGTCGTCCCCCAGAGCGGGAGAAGGAGCGACACAAGAAGCGTAGCCGCAGCCGGTCTCTGAGCCGTGGCGAGAAGCACCGCCGCTGGAGCAAGGACTCCAGGGGGCGGAGTCACGAGAAGCGCAGCAGCAGCCGCGACCGCAAGGGTCGTGACCGACGGAGCAGCTCACGCGAGCACAAGAAGCACAGGTACCCCCCCTCACGGTCCCGGTTACAGGCACTGAAGCTGATATCTAGCATGGTTTGAGGCCTCTTAACAAGTTTCTTTCACAATCAACCAATTGGTTTCTTCGTGGTGGGAAGGGGGACTGTACCCATATTAAATTTTAACTGGCGTTTATAAGTAGCCCCCGCCATAGCGATGGGACCTCAAAGCCAGCCTAAAAAGTGGCGCATGGTCACACCCTCATGACCTTAAACTGCCTGCGATCCAAAGTTAAATGTAAACATTCTGCCATCTGTTTGTTTTTGCCAGATTCTGAGTGTTTACACTGTATTGTTTGGGGAAAACAACCTTCTGTTTTGTGTTTGGGCAGCTACTCTCCTCGGAGAAGCCGTAAGAAAAGGACATACAAGTACTGGGATGTTCCCCCTCCGGGATTCGAGCACATCACCCCCATGCAGTACAAGGCAATGCAAGGTTTGGATGCGACGCTTCCATGTGTGCTAGTTCAGTATTGCAAGGTTATGGTATATTGGTTGCAATGAAAGCATTTATTCTGGAGTGCCCTCCTCCCCCCTGCTGGTCAAAGAGGGAATAACACTTGGGATGATTTCAGACAGTGTGAAGAGAGCTTAAACCTAGGGGTTAGAAGCAAATGAAGGCGACGATCCGGATGTTCTGGCCGTCCCTGGTTGGGGTCTTGAAGCCCTTTCTCCTCCCCACAGCTGCAGGGCAGATCCCCACGATAGCTTTACTGGCAACATCCACCACCAGCGGCGTGGCAGTGACGCCCACCCAGGTGCCGATGGTCGGCAGCCAGATGACCCGGCAGGCCAGGCGGCTTTATGTCGGCAACATCCCCTTCGGCCTGACGGAGGTGAGTCCAGGCAAAGTCCCGCGTTGCCTTCTGTCATGCATACTGGTGTCATGTGTAGCTCAGTGAGTTAGGACACTGAGCCGGTCACAAGAAGGTTGTTGGTTCAAATCCCTTGGGCAGCAGAGTGATTTCACCATTGGGCCCCCGAGCGCAGCCCTTAAGCACTATTTGCTCTAGGAACTGTCTGGTCCTGCTTCTTCAATGAAATGTATGTTGCTTTGGATGAAAGTGTCCGCAAAATAAATAGATAAATGTACTAGACTTGTCAGTCATTTTTTTTCTCGTTTGCCTGTTTTGATGTCTTCAGACGTCTGCCTGTCTTCATTCAGTGTGTCTGCCTGTCTTTTTAGGAGGCCATGGCGGATTTCTTCAATACCCAGATGCGATTGGCTGGCTTATGTCAAGGTCCCACCAATCCCGTCCTCGCTGTTCAGATAAACCAGGACAAGAACTTTGCCTTCCTTGAAGTAAGAGTCTTTCCTGCCTAATGGCTGCTGTGTCCAGGCGGAGACCGCAGCCTTCCCTGATTAACGACGTTCTTCGTTCTGCCCTAGTTTCGGTCCGTGGATGAGACCACGCAGGCAATGGCCTTCGACGGCATCATTTTCCAGGGTCAGTCGTTAAAAATCAGGCGGCCCCACGACTATCGCCCCCTGCCTGGCATCTCAGAGCAGCCCGCCTTCCACGTACCAGGTCCGTTTTGCTTGTCGCCGTCATAACCTTAATCTTTATTTACCTTTGAAGAGCCGATCGGCAAGGCCAGTTTTTTGTACTCGTTACGGACTGACTGTCCTTCGCAAGCTGCGGATGTCTTGTCATATAAAGAGGGAGACTTTCACTTTTATTTACTTAATGTTGTAAATATTTAGCAGACAGTTTTATCCAAAGTGAAGAATGTTTTTTTTTTTTTTTTTTTTTTTTGAGAAATCAGGGTCAGCCTGTCCCTAGAGCAAACTCGCCGGCCCAGTGGTGTGATCACCAGTGATGTGAACCAGTGATCTTCTGATGATAACGCTGGCATCCTAACCAGCTGAGCCACACACACACACACACAGCTCAGTCACTCACTTCTTACTGTTAACATAGGGGTGTTGTGTGGCTCTGTGATGTTTGCCCATGAAAAGAAGGTTGCTGGTTGGCAGGGTTGGCAGAGTGATTTCACCACTGGGCCCTTGAGCAAGGACCCTAACCCCCAAATTGTTCTAGGGTTGCTGGCTCCTATTCTAGTTAAAAATTCTGGACACACCTACTGAAAATGACTTGTTTTTCAGCAAGATAATGACCCAAAGCCCACCTTGAAGGTTATGCAAGTAGCTTATTACCTTGTGAACTAGGAAAGAGATGGTCCCCACAGCCCCCCAACCTAAACTCTATAGAGCTGGTTTGGGATCAGTTGGATGAGAGTAAGAGTAAGGTAGCCAGCTTGCGCGCAGAACTTGTGGAAACTCGAGGACTGTTGGAGAAACGGTCCAGGTGGGTACATATGTTAGCTGGTTGAGTCCGCAATGCTGTCATCGAAGCCAATGGCTCCTATTTTGAAGAGACAAAAATTTTGTCTTTGCAGTACTTCATATGCATAACTTCCATGCCCAAAGGCCTTTTACTATAAGGTGAATAACAGCTAAAATAGAGACAAATGCATTAAGAGCAGGTGTGTCCATACTTTTGACTGGTGCTGCATGTGTCAGCATCTCCCATGGAGAGCAAGATGGGAGAGACAAAAAACAGTCGTCAAACTGCCCCAGTATTTAGGTATTTTTTTGCTGGAGTTACATTTATCTGATATTATATAGGAGATAACGACGTCATACTGATTTGAAGTTGGCTTATTTCACTCGCGCCGTTTGCTCGTGGTCATTATCCGGCATGTTGACGGTTTGCTGTGATCGGCCGGCTTTGGGCGCCGTGCCGCTCTGTCTGCAGGGGTCGTCTCCACCGTGGTTCCAGACTCGCCACACAAGCTCTTTGTCGGAGGCCTGCCCAACTATCTCAGTGACGATCAGGTACCCCGCCCTCAGTCTCTGTCGCCGGGGAGCCGACCCACAACCCTCCTGTGTTTCTGTCCCACTGCTGCACGTGGAACTCAAGCAGGCATGCACACACACGCACACGCACGCACGCACGCACGCGCACGCACATACATACATAAAATAAACACTCGTCTCTGTGTAACTGATTAGTAGGAAAAGAAAGCCTGTCAAAGTTACCTCACCGCTTAAAATTCATTACAAGATACTGGGGGGTCAAATGTCAGCATCATGTTTAAAGCTAGCTGCTGAAAATAGCCGCACATTTGAGGTTTTTTTTTTTTTTTTTTAAAGATATTCATGGGATTTATTAAACATTTATTAGACATGTAGGTAATGAGTTGACAGTTACATTACGCTCATTGTTTATCCAGCTGTAAATTATGAAGATATTGAGACCCCGCTAATGTAAAAGGTACGTTTCCCAAAACCTCATGTTATCGACTTGCATAGTTGGAACCATTCAGTTGTTATCTAATGTTGTTAGCAAATAACCTTATTAGCAACAAAGGCTTTGGGAAACGTGCCTTACAGCTGGCGGCTTGCCAAACCAGTCACGTAGCCAGTCCCTGTGCTGCCTGTTGCTGGGTACCCTGGAATATTTGTATATCGGGTTAATTGCTGAGTGTTAGTCGGATGAATCAGCCGCGTCGTTTTGCTGCATGAAAATTTAAAATCGAGTCATCTGCGCGTCACCTAACTGACGAATACCTCCACATTGCCGTACACCTGTGTTTGCCCAATCCCAGTCCTCGGGGAACCGCCGACTGTCCACATTTTCGCTCCCTCCTAGCTCCCAGCCAATCAGGAACACCGAATACCTGGTACAGGTGTGCTGAGAGGAAGCAAAAACGTGGACTGACCGGGGGGGTACCCCCGAGGACTGGGCTGGGAAACACTACCATAGACTGTGCTTGAAATGTGGGGGAGATCGACCAAGTCCCCAAACGCTTCAGTATTCGCAGACGTGCCGTGTCTCACGTCCATGTCCGCACACTGAGAACGATGACTTCACATCCCGTTAACAGCGATGGGGAGCTGCGGAAGAATCGTTCCCTACATTGCTGTGTCGCTCGAAAGGCAGAAAATACTTCGGACCTTTTTCCCGGTGAACGATTATCAGCTTCACTGGAGTTTTCACATCGTGCCCCATGCCCTATTCTGTTATGACGTCAGTGATGGATAATATTACCATAACAACATGCACAGATGAGGTCGTCTTACTCTGAAAGTGTTGAAAGGGTCACATTTTAGACATTTTCTACTTCTCATTAGCATCTTTTATGATTTTTTTTTTTTCTTCCTATATCGCCACCCCACTGAAATCGGCCCATTATAGACATAATCCATACAGGCATTTAATAGTTTACCTATTTATTTTGCAAAAGTTAATCGCAAAACGTTTTGCGTCCACCCCTGCATTGTAACATTTTGAGCTCCGGTGTCCCACTCACTTTAGCCTAAACTGTTAAAAATGGCAAGACTCAGCCCACAAGATAGTGATCGCGGTTTCAGTGAAAGGTAAGTGAGAAGTGCAGTCAGTTTGTTTTTCTTTGATTTTTTTCCTCCTTTTCGGATTGTCATCGTAATCTTTCTTATCCAGTGTGAGTCACATGTAATCCAAGTCAAGAGGAAGGCTGTACCAAAGCAGCACTGGGGGGAGAGAGTTTGAATCCAGCAGAACTGTTAATGTATTTCACGTCAAAGCCAGTAAATGTGCCATAGACAGGTGAAATGGAAACCGCTGCTTGTATCCTGGTGTTTACATTTTTTTTGCAGTCCCTGCTACCGCTTTGATACTTACAGCTCTTTCATTTTTGTTCCCCACTTTGTCCCCAGCTAGGGGCCTGTAAGATCGTTAAGTCTTCGCTCATAATTTGTTCAGTAGTACTGACCTACTGCTGCCATGCCAACATGTAACACAAGGCAAGTAAGACATTCCGTCCCTCGCACGGATATCCTCCCTGTCGACGGCCTGCCCCTGTGGGGGGGCTCTGTCCTGGAGTGCTCTTAAGCATATGGGGTCCTTTTTTTGGGGGTTGAAGGCTGGGGAGAGACTTATTATGCTGATCACAGGGTATAAATTTGATTTTTTTTTTTTTTTTGCCCCTAAGAGAAGGTAGGAGGTAGCGCCCTCTTGTGGCTGCCAGTGTCCCAGGTGACTCCTTTCTGAAGTCAGTGGTTAATGCGGCTTTACAGTAGATTCCTGTAGAATAAGTGAGGAATGATGTTAGCAGAGCTATTTCGTCCTGTTTGGCTTCAAGCCGTGGCCCCTTTAGCAGGACCCTGTGGCGGCTCTTAGCTTTACCTGTGAGTTTATCTCCTGTAGGCTTTGTCCCTCTAATTAACTGCACCAATGTGGTTCTTGGTTTTAAGAACAGGAAGTCAGTGATTCGGCTGGGTTTGTGTTCTGCCGAGTCGCCCCCCCCCCTCCACATTGTATACATGGAACACTTAACATATAATTAGCTGTTTTTATTTAGTTTTTTTTTTATATACCATCTAGCTTAATTATTGTGGCCCTTAAAATCAGATGCAACTCGGTCCATATTTCAAAATTCGTAGTTGGAATTATCAGAGAACTTGATTAGGAATTCAGTTGTGTTGTATATGCTGTAGGATGGGGGGGGGGGAATCTGTGTTATCATTCATTGACAAGAATCAAAATAGTTACTTTTGTACGCTCCCAGTAAGTAAGTCATGCAGAAAGGGCACAGGGGGCTTTGAGCTCTAGTGTTGCACCGTAATGTCGAGCCACTTGTCATAAAGCCATTTTCCTGATGTCTTCACTGTTTCCTCATGTCGTTTTGCAAAGTTTAACATGCTGCTTCTCCCACAGTTAAGATTAGCATTTCTAGCGAGGCGCCGTGCCTGGACTGTCGGGCTAATCGCCCCCCCGCGTCTCCTCCTCTTGCCCAGGTGAAGGAACTCTTGACGTCGTTCGGACCTCTTAAGGCCTTCAACCTTGTGAAGGACAGTGCCACGTCACTGTCTAAGGGTTATGCTTTCTGTGAATACGTGGACATCAGTGCCACTGACCAGGTGCGTGAGGTGGGGCAGCAGCTGGAAGGTCTGGGGTGACTCGGGGCTTCCGGATGGAATTGCTGACGCTTGTGTGGGATGCATCCCGCAGGCCGTGGCTGGACTCAATGGCATGCAGCTCGGAGACAAGAAGCTCATCGTCCAGCGGGCAAGCGTGGGGGCTAAGAATGCCAACGCTGTGAGTATTTGCCCTCGGCTGCCGCCTTTCTGATGTCCTAAACCCAACTTGGTTCCTGGGTGCCTCCCAGGAAGCTTAATGCCCCTATTTCTTGGGTTTATTTGGGTCCATGTAAATTTCTCGCTGTTACTCGAGACGATTGGACGATCAGGGGGTATCTGACACTCTTGTCGCCCCCCGGGACAGACGGCCATCATCGAGACGCCGGTGACGCTGCAGGTTCCAGGGCTGCAGCGGCTGCAGAGCTCCGGCATGCCCACGGAGGTGCTGTGCCTCCTCAACATGGTCATGCCCGAGGAGCTGGTGGACGACGAGGACTACGAGGAGATCCTGGAGGACATCCGGGAGGAGTGTTGCAAGTACGGCAACGTGCGCTCCATCGAGATTCCGCGGCCCGTCGATAGCGTGGAGGTGCCTGGCTGTGGCAAGGTGGGACCCGTACTCTCCTGTACCAGTGGCAAAAAGAAGACCTCTGTAGGCACTAAACACAGGCTCATGGGAGCATTTCTTGCACAAAAGTGTTTTGAAAACGGAATAATTTTTTGTGTAAGAAAAACAATCTGATTGGTTCAGATAGACGACGGACGATCTGATTGGTTCAGATAGGCGACGGACAATCTGATTGGTTCAGATAGGCGACGGACAATCTGATTGGTTCAGATAGGCGACGGACAATCTGATTGGTTCAGATAGGCGACGGACAATCTGATTGGTTCAGATAGGCGACGGACAATCTGATTGGTTCAGATAGGCGACGGACAATCTGATTGGTTCAGATAGGCGACGGACAATCTGATTGGTTCAGATAGGCGACGGACAATCTGATTGGTTCAGATAGGCGACGGACAATCTGATTGGCTCAGATAGGCGACGGACAATCTGATTGGCTCAGATAGGCGACGGACAATCTGATTGGCTCAGATAGGCGACGGACAATCTGATTGGCTCAGATAGGCGACGGACAATCTGATTGGCTCAGATAGGCGACGGACAATCTGATTGGCTCAGATAGGCGACGGACAATCTGATTGGCTCAGATAGGCGACGGACAATCTGATTGGCTCAGATAGGCGACGGACAATCTGATTGGCTCAGATAGGCGACGGACAATCTGATTGGCTCAGATAGGCGACGGACAATCTGATTGGCTCAGATAGGCGACGGACAATCTGATTGGCTCAGATAGGCGACGGACAATCTGATTGGCTCAGATAGGCGACGGACAATCTGATTGGCTCAGATAGGCGACGGACAATCTGATTGGCTCAGATAGGCGACGGACAATCTGATTGGCTCAGATAGGCGACGGACAATCTGATTGGCTCAGATAGGCGACGGACAATCTGATTGGCTCAGATAGGCGACGGACAATCTGATTGGCTCAGATAGGCGACGGACAATCTGATTGGCTCAGATAGGCGACGGACAATCTGATTGGCTCAGATGGGCGACGGACAATCTGATTGGCTCAGATGGGCGACGGACAATCTGATTGGCTCAGATGGGCGACGGACAATCTGATTGGCTCAGATGGGCGACGGACAATCTGATTGGCTCAGATGGGCGACGGACAATCTGATTGGCTCAGATGGGCGACGGACAATCTGATTGGCTCAGATGGGCGACGGACAATCTGATTGGCTCAGATGGGCGACGGACAATCTGATTGGCTCAGATGGGCGACGGACAATCTGATTGGCTCAGATGGGCGACGGACAATCTGATTGGCTCAGATGGGCGACGGACAATCTGATTGGCTCAGATAGGCGACGGACAATCTGATTGGCTCAGATAGGCGACGGACAATCTGATTGGCTCAGATAGGCGACGGACAATCTGATTGGCTCAGATAGGCGACGGACAATCTGATTGGCTCAGATAGGCGACGGACAATCTGATTGGCTCAGATAGGCGACGGACAATCTGATTGGCTCAGATAGGCGACGGACAATCTGATTGGCTCAGATAGGCGACGGACAAGCTGATTGGCTCAGATAGGCGACGGACAATCTGATTGGCTCAGATAGGCGACGGACAATCTGATTGGCTCAGATAGGCGACGGACAATCTGATTGGCTCAGATAGGCGACGGACAATCTGATTGGCTCAGATAGGCGACGGACAATCTGATTGGCTCAGATAGGCGACGGACAATCTGATTGGCTCAGATAGGCGACGGACAATCTGATTGGCTCAGATAGGCGACGGACAATCTGATTGGCTCAGATAGGCGACGGACAATCTGATTGGCTCAGATAGGCGACGGACAATCTGATTGGCTCAGATAGGCGACGGACAATCTGATTGGCTCAGATAGGCGACGGACAATCTGATTGGCTCAGATAGGCGACGGACAATCTGATTGGCTCAGATAGGCGACGGACAATCTGATTGGCTCAGATAGGCGACGGACAATCTGATTGGCTCAGATAGGCGACGGACAATCTGATTGGCTCAGATAGGCGACGGACAATCTGATTGGCTCAGATAGGCGACGGACAATCTGATTGGCTCAGATAGGCGACGGACAATCTGATTGGCTCAGATAGGCGACGGACAATCTGATTGGCTCAGATAGGCGACGGACAATCTGATTGGCTCAGATAGGCGACGGACAATCTGATTGGCTCAGATAGGCGACGGACAATCTGATTGGCTCAGATAGGCGACGGACAATCTGATTGGCTCAGATAGGCGACGGACAATCTGATTGGCCGTCGCCTATCTGAGCCAATCAGATCGTCCGTCGCCTATCTGAGCCAATCAGATTGTCCGTCGCCTATCTGAGCCAATCAGATTGTCCGTCGCCTATCTGAGCCAATCAGATTGTCCGTCGCCTATCTGAGCCAATCAGATTGTCCGTCGCCTATCTGAGCCAATCAGATTGTCCGTCGCCTATCTGAGCCAATCAGATTGTCCGTCGCCTATCTGAGCCAATCAGATTGTCCGTCGCCTATCTGAACCAATCAGATTGTCCGTCGCCTATCTGAACCAATCAGATTGTCCGTCGCCTATCTGAACCAATCAGATTGTCCGTCGCCTATCTGAGCCAATCAGATTGTCCGTCGCCTATCTGAGCCAATCAGATTGTCCGTCGCCTATCTGAGCCAATCAGATTGTCCGTCGCCTATCTGAGCCAATCAGATTGTCCGTCGCCTATCTGAGCCAATCAGATTGTCCGTCGCCTATCTGAGCCAATCAGATTGTCCGTCGCCTATCTGAGCCAATCAGATTGTCCGTCGCCTATCTGAGCCAATCAGATTGTCCGTCGCCTATCTGAGCCAATCAGATTGTCCGTCGCCTATCTGAGCCAATCAGATTGTCCGTCGCCTATCTGAGCCAATCAGATTGTCCGTCGCCTATCTGAGCCAATCAGATTGTCCGTCGCCTATCTGAGCCAATCAGATTGTCCGTCGCCTATCTGAGCCAATCAGATTGTCCGTCGCCTATCTGAGCCAATCAGATTGTCCGTCGCCTATCTGAGCCAATCAGATTGTCCGTCGCCTATCTGAGCCAATCAGATTGTCCGTCGCCTATCTGAGCCAATCAGATTGTCCGTCGCCTATCTGAACCAATCAGATTGTCCGTCGCCTATCTGAACCAATCAGATTGTCCGTCGCCTATCTGAGCCAATCAGATCGTCCGTCGCCTATCTGAGCCAATCAGATCGTCCGTCGCCTATCTGAGCCAATCAGATCGTCCGTCGCCTATCTGAGCCAATCAGATCGTCCGTCGCCTATCTGAGCCAATCAGATCGTCCGTCGCCTATCTGAGCCAATCAGATCGTCCGTCGCCTATCTGAACCAATCAGATTGTCCGTCGCCTATCTGAACCAATCAGATTGTCCGTCGCCTATCTGAACCAATCAGATCGTCCGTCGCCTATCTGAACCAATCAGATCGTCCGTCGCCTATCTGAACCAATCAGATCGTCCGTCGCCTATCTGAGCCAATCAGATCGTCCGTCGCCTATCTGAGCCAATCAGATCGTCCGTCGCCTATCTGAGCCAATCAGATCGTCCGTCGCCTATCTGAGCCAATCAGATCGTCCGTCGCCTATCTGAACCAATCAGATCGTCCGTCGCCTATCTGAGCCAATCAGATCGTCCGTCGCCTATCTGAGCCAATCAGATCGTCCGTCGCCTATCTGAGCCAATCAGATCGTCCGTCGCCTATCTGAGCCAATCAGATCGTCCGTCGCCTATCTGAGCCAATCAGATCGTCCGTCGCCTATCTGAACCAATCAGATCGTCCGTCGCCTATCTGAACCAATCAGATTGTCCGTCGCCTATCTGAACCAATCAGATTGTCCGTCGCCTATCTGAGCCAATCAGATTGTCCGTCGCCTATCTGAGCCAATCAGATTGTCCGTCGCCTATCTGAGCCAATCAGATTGTCCGTCGCCTATCTGAGCCAATCAGATTGTCCGTCGCCTATCTGAGCCAATCAGATTGTCCGTCGCCTATCTGAGCCAATCAGATTGTCCGTCGCCTATCTGAGCCAATCAGATTGTCCGTCGCCTATCTGAGCCAATCAGATTGTCCGTCGCCTATCTGAGCCAATCAGATTGTCCGTCGCCTATCTGAGCCAATCAGATTGTCCGTCGCCTATCTGAGCCAATCAGATTGTCCGTCGCCTATCTGAGCCAATCAGATTGTCCGTCGCCTATCTGAGCCAATCAGATTGTCCGTCGCCTATCTGAGCCAATCAGATTGTCCGTCGCCTATCTGAGCCAATCAGATTGTCCGTCGCCTATCTGAGCCAATCAGATTGTCCGTCGCCTATCTGAGCCAATCAGATTGTCCGTCGCCTATCTGAGCCAATCAGATTGTCCGTCGCCTATCTGAGCCAATCAGATTGTCCGTCGCCTATCTGAGCCAATCAGATTGTCCGTCGCCTATCTGAGCCAATCAGATTGTCCGTCGCCTATCTGAGCCAATCAGATTGTCCGTCGCCTATCTGAGCCAATCAGATTGTCCGTCGCCTATCTGAGCCAATCAGATTGTCCGTCGCCTATCTGAGCCAATCAGATTGTCCGTCGCCTATCTGAGCCAATCAGATTGTCCGTCGCCTATCTGAGCCAATCAGATTGTCCGTCGCCTATCTGAGCCAATCAGATTGTCCGTCGCCTATCTGAGCCAATCAGATTGTCCGTCGCCTATCTGAGCCAATCAGATTGTCCGTCGCCTATCTGAGCCAATCAGATTGTCCGTCGCCTATCTGAGCCAATCAGATTGTCCGTCGCCTATCTGAGCCAATCAGATTGTCCGTCGCCTATCTGAGCCAATCAGATTGTCCGTCGCCTATCTGAGCCAATCAGATTGTCCGTCGCCTATCTGAGCCAATCAGATTGTCCGTCGCCTATCTGAGCCAATCAGATTGTCCGTCGCCTATCTGAACCAATCAGATTGTCCGTCGCCTATCTGAGCCAATCAGATTGTCCGTCGCCTATCTGAGCCAATCAGATTGTCCGTCGCCTATCTGAGCCAATCAGATTGTCCGTCGCCTATCTGAGCCAATCAGATTGTCCGTCGCCTATCTGAGCCAATCAGATTGTCCGTCGCCTATGAGCCAATCAGATTGTCCGTCGCCTATCTGAGCCAATCAGATTGTCCGTCGCCTATCTGAGCCAATCAGATTGTCCGTCGCCTATCTGAGCCAATCAGATTGTCCGTCGCCTATCTGAGCCAATCAGATTGTCCGTCGCCTATCTGAGCCAATCAGATTGTCCGTCGCCTATCTGAGCCAATCAGATTGTCCGTCGCCTATCTGAGCCAATCAGATTGTCCGTCGCCTATCTGAGCCAATCAGATTGTCCGTCGCCTATCTGAGCCAATCAGATTGTCCGTCGCCTATCTGAACCAATTTTTTGTGTTTGTGAAAACGGGTCTTTAATCGGGGAAACGGAGCGGGTAGAGCAGGACGGAACGCAGGCATTGACAAACTACAATGACGGACAGGGCAAACAGGTAAGACCAGGACTTAAAATAGGTCATGACTAATCAAAGTAATCGGGCAAAGCAGGAGACGATCAGGGAAGCACACGTGGGTAATCAGGGGGCGTGGCACACACGAGGAGCGGACAAGCCGGGCATATATGTATATCTATATAAAACCTCATTAATGAGGGACAGGGAACAGAACGGACAGACAGAACTGGCACAGGGGAAGGAGCCAGGACAAGACTTGACATAAGACAGGAAAGGCAGAGAAACAGATCAGAAAGGGGGACACGGAGGGAACAGGCAGGACAAAAGGACCGGGAGTGAACGAAGGGAACATCGGGGAAAGAGGAGCAGAAGCCAGAGGGACGAGGGACAAAGAGAGGAGGGACAGAGACAGGAGGAACAAAGCGAGGGGGAGCAGAGGCAGGAGGGACAAAGACGGGAGGCCAGGGAGAGAAGGAGGGGGAACCAAGAGGAGCCCGAGGGAGACCCAGCGGGCGACGGGAGGCAGCCGGAAGGGCTGCAGGCGGCCGGGAGGCCGGAGCCGGAGGGGCCGAGGAGATGGGGTGAGGGACAGACGCAGGGACGAAGGAGGGAGTCGGAGGGGAGACCAGGGAAGGGGACGAAGGAGCTGGAAGGGACCCTGGCGAGGGCAAGGAGAGAGGGGGAGCCGCAGCAGACGGCGACGTCCTCCGACACGCCAGAGCGGGAGGACCAGCAGGCGAATGAGGAGCCGCCGTCGGGGGGCCCGCAGGCAACCGATAAGACGCCGGAGGAGGGACCGAGGCAGGGCGACGAGGCCGCGGAGGGGGACCCGCAGACGACAGCCGACCCGGAGGGCCAGGACCCGCAGGCGCCGACCAAGCCCTAGCGCCGGCGAGGGAGGGCGAGCCAGGGGGCTGGGCGGGTGGGACCCCAGCCGTGCGTCTGTGTCCTCTCCCCTTATGGGACACAGACATAAGGACCCGTGGCCGGGGTCGGGCTCGTCGGGGTGAGGGTACCAGAGTCACAGGGGGAGAAGGGACTGGAGTGGGGCCAGGGACTGGAGCTGCAGGCTGCAGAGGGGGCGCCTGCCCGGGAGCTGCAGGCAGGGAAAGCGCCTCGGACGTGGGCGCGGTAGCTGCAGGCAGCGGAGACGGCTGCTCGGGCTCTGGGGCCGCAGGGGGCACTTATTTTATTATATAAAATAAGTGTCACACAACCGGGGTGACATGCCTTGCCTGCTTGTGGGATGAGGAAGACTCAGGGACTGGAAATGGGATTAAAACTGAAGATGTGCTCATTCCTTTGTGTATTTACAAATTTTCCTTCCGTCAGACATGAGGAGTTTGCTGCTATATTTGGCACTAATAGAGATTCTGATGCTGCTATTTTTATTGTCTATTAGTTTGTTATTATTTACAAGTTCTGTTGTGTTTTTGCATTTTTCTCTTCTGGTTAATTAACTGCTGTCTGATTGCTGTGAAGTATGAGTGTGGTGAGTAAGACTCAGGGACTGGAAGTGGGATTACAACTGAAGATAACATGCTTATTCCTTTTTGTATTGTTTACAAATTTCCTTCCGTCAAACATGAGGAGTTTGCTGCTATATTGTGCACTAACAGAGATTCTGATGCTGCTATTTTTATTGTTTATAAATGTGTTATTGTTTCCAAGTTGAGTATTCAATAAATGCTAAATTGAGAAATTTTGTGTATCGTTTGTTATTATTAGTGTGATATTTTACCATGCAAATAGAGGGGAAAACGTCCAATTATCGGCCAAAAAAAATCAGCAGCATATATCGGCCATCGCCTGACCCTGACTCCTAAATATCGGCATCGGCTATTGAAAAACCCATATCGGTCGACCTCTAGTAACAGTACATTCTGTCCAATTCATCCATCGAGTTAAGTCACACACCCACTTGAGGGGGCACTCCGGCAGACGTGAGGATGGGGATGTTCTTTCCGCTATAACATCCACTGCAGAAGTACATCTCGCTCCTGTTCACAGGGCTTACTTCAATGATGAAGCAGGGCTGGTTGTCTGGACAAGTGAAGTTGTCCTGCTGCTGGGTCTCGGTGCCGTTTTTCCACCTAAGCTTGAAGGTGGAAATGTGTTCCAACTTGGTCCCTGGGACTGCAGCATAGCCAAACATCGCGAGCAGCGTCGGCCACACCCACCACCAGAACCATCACACCGTCCTATACACATAAAGAAGAACTAAAACATAGAGTGTTGTGACAATCTATGCGTTAATGTTTGGCAGCATAGGTGATTCGTTAAAATTATACCGAAGAATGGAAAATGTGATATTTAGAATATTTTTTGCCATTTAGTAGCTAATTTAAGCACTTACCCAATGCCTCAATTTGTTTTAGGTCAGTAATGTCTGAGCCAAAAGAATGAATGTATGAATTTAATACAATTCACCCACTCCCACCCACACACAAATCTGAAATTCAATTTATTAAGACACTTCTTAAACATTAGTGCATTAACAAAAAAGGAAAATCTTAAGAGATTCAGTAGGATTTTCTATGTTAGACTTAAGTTAATAGTTCAATAGTTTTTATATATTTCAGTATACCAATTTGACTTTAATGTTGAAACAGATGCTAAAACATGGAATAATTTCATAACTAGAGAAACATGTTATTCACAAACACTAGCAAAGGTAGCTTATAGTTAAACTTACTTAAGTCAGCAAGTCAGGCTACAGTGTGTAAGAATTGTCGTAAACGATAATTTGTCTCAGTCTTACATGACAGAATAAGTAAACAGAAAATATAAAATGGCTGAAACAGCATCATTAACGCCAGCTACAGTAGAGGCGCAGAAAAGGTGTCATGACTGAAGTATTCCCAAACTTTGGAAGACCGCATGCGAGCCTTTTTTGCCGCGTGTTTCTCCAGAGGCTCCGGAGCTCCGCTGGTTGACGCAGCCAAGTTGGCTCATGTGCAGGGGGACAAGCGGCAAATTTCTTTTTTGCAGGGTGGTAGGTGATGTCTCATTAATATTTCTGAGAGAAGTGCTACATGATTGGCCAGTGCATGCCTTACAAAATGGTGCGGCACTGCATCCAAGCCTGCGGCACTCAGAGTCACAAATACAGTGGAAACCATTTGTAGTAATTACGTCTGTCTGGCTGATTTCCAACTAATTGATATTTGTATATTTATTACATGAATATAAGGTAATATAAGGTAATAGAAGAGGTATTTAATGGTTTTCCGTCTGAGGAATTTGCAAAAAACTGCAGTGCATGATGGGTCGGATCTAAAGGCTGCCTAACGTCCTCATCTGTAGGACGACTTACATCAAGACTAGGAAGGTGCATAATGTTCATGCCTGGTTGCGTTTGTTGGTCCAGAAAGTAATTCAATTTCGCCATGTAGGTTACGTTCTTAAAAACTGCTTGGAATATAGCCCGATTATATGCTGTGGGCCTTTTAATTTCTTTGTTTACCAGGTAGGCTACCTTCTTTAAACTGCGTTTTGTTAGACTACATATTTAGGGAGGTCTTTATAAATTTATTGTAGTCTTTATAAATATGTACATAGTTTAGCCTAACCCAGCCACTTAAGGGAGCAAGCCAGCTCAACTAGGTGTCGGTCCCAAGCCCGGATTAATGGGGAGGGTTGGCGTCAAGAAATAAAGAGACTGTATCTTCACTGCATGACTGATGTCAAAATGTGTGAAATATGTGGTTGTATAAATAAATTCATTAAAGTAGGTTAATGATTCTGTGCTGTCTAAATTGTATAGAAAATTTCTACATATAGCCAAACAAATCTCCTCCTGTTTGAAAAGGCATAGAAAAAGCAATTTAGCCACTAAAACTTTACAGTTTTTGTGAGGGACAGTCGAATTCTCTCGTTAAGTTTTTTGTGATCCTGCACCTACACTTTGCCGGCCCCAGGAGGATGGGCTCCCCCTTTGAGTTTGGTCCCTCCCAAGGTTTCTTCCTTCTTGGGAGTTTTTCCATGCTATCGGCGCCTATGGCTTACTCACTGGGGGCTTTGGGTGGGCATGATATAAAGCAAAGCATTTTCCCTTCCAGTTTCCTCCTCTGGTCCACATTGCAGGACCATCAGCCATCAGAAACAGCCCAGACAGTCTCCTTCAGCTTCTTTAGTGTCCTTGGAAGCCAAGGCAGTTTTAGATCTGAGAGGAGGTTTATCAGAAGGACACATATTACGTCGTTTGTCCTGAAATGTAACATGGGGAGGAAAAGTTAAGCGGTTTAGTCAGATTGGAGTCGTTTATTCAGCAGTGGCAGCGCCAGTGACTTAATGCTACAGGTGCTATAGGGGAGTGAGATTATTTAGAGCGGGTGCTTTAGCTTTTCAGCTTATGTAGATGCTGTATAGAAGCACACAGCACGATAAGCTACAGCATGGATAAAATATGATAAAATATGAAATTCTAACGTCTAGCTCACAGAGCCTCTATGTGTACTTTGAAGAAAAAATACACTACAAGTATGCTATAAAAACCGCAAAAATGTCTTACACAATATACAGATTTTACAGATAGTTAAAGAAAAAATGAAACCAATATTTTGGGGGTGCTGTGGGGGTACTATGGTCATTGGAGGAGGAGCTAGAGCCCCCCCCCCAAGCTTTTCCCTGGTGCTGCCACTGTTGTTCAGATTAAAAGTAACCTTGTCATTAATAAACAGTACTCTGATCAAATTTTTGCATGTACAAACACAATCAAAGTTTAACCACATGTTTAGACACAATTCACACACCTGTTACATTTCCATAATGCTAAGACTCTCTACACTTACTTCATCCACTTTCTTGTTTGGTACACAGTCAATTGATGGATGTGTAAGATTATTACCAGACCGTCTGCTGCAAACTCTACAGTTAATGAATGGCTGCAAAAACACACAGACACACAAAAACAGTATTTAAAGAGTGGTGGGCAATAAATACAGTGAGAGAAGGTGTAGTAAAGATATATCTAAAGATTTAAGGCAGAGCTGCTGGACTGCAGGGTTTAATGACACAGAACAATTTTAGAGGAAAGAGCTTCCAAAGCAGGGTCACCTTAAGGCTATATTATACAAAGCAAGTTCATCTAAAAGTATGAACAACAAATCCCGTTTAACTGAACACTGCTCTGTATTAAAATACTGTCCTCCGATCAAGCTAAGTGGTCCTGTAGTTCACTATTTAAAGAGGTAAATTTAAAGGGTAATTCACACTGCGCATCTACCCTGCTCTGACCAGATTTAATTGCCCTTTCACCACAAAACACCACACTGCCATTTAAGGCTGATTTCAACTGCCTGGTAATCCAGCCTTTAAGCCTGTAAACCTACTAAAATTTGAGAATAAGGTGATGGAACTGGCTGTTTGAGGCCACCTATCTATTTGTTACTTTATTGTTGGCTAACTTTCCTCCGCAGGGCATCAAAAAAGTTAACATGAACCTAAATTAATTTGCTAACTGATATGTCCAATGCTCACAGTCACAGTGACTCTTTACTTACCCTCTTGTCCATGAAAATACAGTCAGCCCGATGGTCTGTTGCAGTTGACTTTGGACATTTTGTTGCTCTCAAGAGAATCTCAATGTCAATGTATTCACTGCTGATCTAAATCACATAAACACGTTATATACAAAATTGCCTACAACTGTTTTAAAGGCAATATAACAAACAATAATCACCCAAAAAATGGCAAACTGTCACAGACTTGACTGCAGCAGATTCAGAGAGAAACTGTGAGAAGGTAAAATTGACCAGGGCTGAGATATACAACCATCACTTTCATTGTGAAGAGACATTAAGCATCATATGCATTGAAATTAAAACATCAAAATCAATGTGATTCTCATTAGTTCAGCTTGCAGATGATGAAAGTTTCACACTTTTGTAAACACTTTCTCAGCAGTTACCTTCGGACGGCCCTGGATGTTATAGAAATTCATGTGCTGACGGGTTCCTTGATGAGCATTTTCGACTGCGAGTTTAATGGCCGTCTTGTAGAGTGCAGGGAGACTGTGGTAATCTTGCTGGGCCTCTGTGGAGATAAGCAGAGCTCCATAAGCCAAAACCAGAACCAGCAGGCGGGTCATCTTCCTCTCAGCTTTGAAGGGAGAAGCAGGACTGAGGACACTGATCTGTGGTCCCCTTATCCAGCACGTCCAGGGGCGTGTCCTTCACCCGAAACAAACAGACCTTTGAACAACATTGGAAAACTCTTCAGGATGAATCGAGGCAGGTGGTCAAGTGGGTTTATTGTTATTTCAGCAATATACACAGTACACAGTGAAAGGAAACATTGTTCCTCCTGGACCACGGTGCAAGACAAAGAAGAAAAACAGAAACAACACAAGATGACACAAGTGCGGGCAAGATAGAACTATACAGAGTGAAAGGAGCACAAACAGAGGGAGAAAGTGCAAGATAAACACAAGAGCAACAATACAATACTACAGGACAAGACAGCGCAGTCAAGAACACAGAGTGCAGCCAGAGCTAACCTGAATAGGGGCATCAAGGTTGCCAGGCAGGCAGAGAAACAGAAAATAGAGGTCTACTTCACATACAACAACCCACAGTGGGTGTGGCAGGGAATACAACACATTACAAACTTCAAAGGCAACAACACCGTCACTGTTAACAGCAACGCCCTTTTAGCAAAGGAGCTAAACAGCTTCTTTGCTCGTCTGGAGGAACACAGAGCAGACATAGCCACACTGCCCCCTCCCCCAATCTCCAGCACTCACAGACTCCCTCTGCAGGAACACCACGCGAGAAGGCACATTGCATCTCTAGGTGTGTGGAGTTTAAGACAAGGCAAGTGATGCTACGATAATATAATTCCTTGGTAAGACCCCACCTAGAATATTGTGTGCGGGTTTGGTTACCATACCTTAAGAAGGACATTGCTGCCTTGGAAAAGGTGCAACGTAGGGCAACGAGAATGATTCCTGGTCTTAGAGGAATGTCTAATGAGGAGAGGTTAGCTGAGCTGAATCTGTTTAGCCTCGAGCAAAGGAGACTAAGGGGGGACATAATCCAGGTGTTTAAGATTCTAACAGGTCTGGATGCTGTTCAGCCAAATGGCTATTTCAATGTTAGTTTAAATACCAGAACTCGTGGCCATAAGTGGAAATTAGCTGGAGAACATTTTAAAACGAATTTGATGAAGCATTTCTGTACACAGCGTGTAGTTAGAGTATGGAATAGTCTTCCTGTTATTGTAACACAAGCTAAAACCCTGGGTTCTTTTAAATCAGAGCTAGATAAGATTTTTGAGCTATTAGCTAAGTTCTCCTCAAAGGAGCTTGATGGGCCGAATGGCCTCCTCTCATTTGTAAATCTCTTTGGTTCTTATGAGTCAGCTTACAGAGATGAGGTCCAGAAACTGATAGGTTGGAGTTCAGCAAACAATTTGGCACTAAACAGCACAAAGACAAAGGAATCACTGACTTCAGGAAGGATGGAGGCGACACTGGCCTGCCTAGATGGATGGATGGATGTTTTTATTGACATTGTAAGTACAATGAGATTTAGTTTGGAACGCGCCAGCAGCTACACAGTATATTTACAATTATATAGATTGTGAGGCATAAAATAAGGTGTGAGTAATATAACATAACGACATAATATAAGTAATCATTAATTAATCATTACAGATGGTATGAGGTGTGAACCGCTAGGCTGCTATGGCATGTTTGGTATCAAACCGATGGAAAATCACTCCAGTTTCCAAATCTGGTCAGTGGTTACCACGAAAGTGAATATATCAAAAGTTACACCAGCCTAACGAAAATCATCAATACAAGGGAAATCACTCTGGTCATAAATCTCAAAAGGACTGATACAGACCCCCTTCCGAAAGCCCGCCAAATGGATGGTCAGCCATTGGTCCAGGAGTCGAATTCCTGGTCACTCCTATTCACGAACTTTACACTATAAAACCTGGCACCTCAGAACAAAGCCAGGAGAGGAGAAACAGAAGGGAGGAGAAAACAAAAGACCATCAGCACGAAGAGAGGCAGAGAACATCAGCCCAAGAGAAGAGAAGCCCACAAGAAGCCCTCCTGAAGCCTATCAGTGAAGACCCAGCTGGACAGAGAACTGCAACCAAGCCCAAGCTTCACCAGGAGAGGGAATCAGAGGGGCTCCACTCCAACAACCGCTGCAAACACCGCGCCTCCCTGAGTGCCATCACCCATCAGCTCATCAGCCTCCGCAACCAACTGCCAAGACCCCCCCCCCCCCACTCTGCAACCAAGTAAACAAACTTCCTTTCATTTATAACAACCTAAACTCCTATTCACCTGCTATATTACTTTAGGACAGTATTTCCACAAATTGCTTGCTTTGCAGAACAGTATTTTCCCTTTTAAGGTTACTCATTTTAAATCTGGTCATTGCATTTTCATGATTACATTGTTTGTGTCCACTCCGTTATTTCGTGTTTATTGTTTGTTAGGTGTAATGTCTGTCTTATGTTAGTTATAGGAATAAATGCATGTCTTTTACACAACTTCAGCCTCCGTTCATTGAGTGCTCACAAGAATCCCTGCCTGTGCGATCTACGCTCTGAAACCTCAAATTCGCCTGAAATATCGCGAGACTCTCTCTCATTGGCCGTGAGGGGAGCTTCGCTACCGATCGTTTACATTACCTGGTGACGCAGCTCGTTGGACAAGCCTTCTATTCTAACCCAGGTTATTACGTGATACTGGTTATTAATGAGTTCCATTTAAGTCACACATTAACAGACTCACGGTGTTTCGCAATTGAGTTTGAGCCGACCATTCAGCATAAAAATTGGTTAATAATCACAAGGCACAAGGTTTAAACTTATTCTGAGCACACAATTTAAACTTTTTATGACCGAACGTGCAGTGAAGAAGCGCTACTGTGAACTGGTTGCAAAAGTCGCACTCATGGCAATCTGAAGGCATTTAAGCGGGATCATATGGGCTTATTATAGTTATTTTTATTTCTATTATTAGTAGTTATATTATTTTGTTTTATTTTCGGTGATTTCATTGTAGTTCTTTCGTATTAAACTGCAGTAAACTTTAACCCTATGTCTGACGAGATTCTCAGATGTAGCGCTTTGTTTCCAGGTTCAATTCGGACGAGTGTCTCCGTTTCTATATATCCTGGGAGAGATCTCTCTATTAGCGAACGGGAATACTTGTTATGAGGTTCTAACCTAAATTATGTTGCGCTTGGACATAAGACCGATAGCTTAGTTACCTATCAGGATCATACTCGTATGTGTGTGCCTGCTTTAGACAAAGCAAGTTTAACACAACTTTGCGCTGTGAGCCAAGTGTGTGTCATTTAGAAATTGGGAGTCTCCTGTGCTTGAGACCCACCGTGGTTAAGCACCATTTGCGACGAGATATAGTGCACTCACAATTTAAATCTGTCGCCGTAACGCGTGCGCCGTCTCGCTTCAGTAATTGTTTTAAGGGGTTTTATACTGTGCAAGGCACAGAAGAAGGCCACAAGCAGCATGCGCATGCATTAAATGTGTGTGTCACTCATCTAGCGTCGGCAACCGCCTAGCTATATCTTTGGTTACCTCTAGTGGTCAGGCATAGAACTACCACTCCATTTCGAAATTGCGCCTCTAGTGGCCAGGCATAGAACTACCACTCAATTTCGATATTGCGCCTCTAGTGGCCAGGCATAGAACTACCACTCCATTTTGATTTTGCGCCCCCGGTGGTCAGGCATAGAACTACCACTCCATTTCGATATTGCGCCCCCGGTGGTCAGGCATAGAACTACCACTCCAGTTCGAAATTGCGCCTCTAGTGGTCAGGCATATAACTACCACTCCATTTCGAAATCGCGCCTCTAGTGGTCAGGCATAGAACTACCACTCCATTTCGAAATTGGGCTTCTAGTGGTCAGGCATAGAACTACCACTCAATTTTGAAATTGCGCTTCTAGTGGCAAGCCATAGAAGTACTACTCCATTTCGAAATCGCGCCTCTAGTGGTCAGGCATAGAACTACCACTCCATTTCGATATTGCGCCCCCGGTGGTCAGGCATAGAACTACCACTCCATTTCGAAATTGCGCTTCTAGTGGTCAGGCATAGAACTACCACTCAATTTTGAAATTGCGCTTCTAGTGACAAGCCATAGAACTACTACTCCATTTCGAAATCGCGCCTCTAGTGGTCAGGCATAGAACTACTATTCCATTTCGTAATCGTGCCTCTAGTGGTCAGGCATAGAACTACCACTCCATTTCGAAATTGCGCTCCCGGTGGTCAGGCATAGAACTACCACTCCATTTCGATATTGCGCCCCCGGTGGTCAGGCATAGAAGTACCACTCCATTTCGATATTGCGCCCCCGGTGGTCAGGCATAGAACTACCACTCCAGTTCGAAATTGCGCCTCCAGTGGTCAGGCATAGAACTACCACTCCATTTCAAAATCGCGCCTCCATTGGTCAGGCATAGAACTACAACTCCATTTCGATATTGCGTCCCCGGTGGTCAGGCATAGAACTACCACTCCATTTCGAAATTGCGCTTCTAGTGGTCAGGCATAGAACTACCACTCAATTTTGAAATTGCGCTTCTAGTGGCAAGCCATAGCAGTGCCACTCCATTGAAATTGCACCTCTAGTGGTCCGCCATAGTAGGTTAACAACATCTGAGTTGGGTCTCTGGTGGTCAACTGCGGTGATACAACACGCATAATTGGACACACAGGTTCTTGCCTGAAAGCAGGAATCAACTTCACGGACTAAATCAGTTTGATCACAATACATTAACATCCAATTAGGTTATTGTTGCATAACTAATTGATGTTTACAATTGAATAAGAAACACAATTCATTTGGTTTGATTCCCGTTTAACCTTTTTGATTTATTTTAGGTTTTATTTCACCTTATGCTTTCATTCATTCCCTCTCCCCCAACAAGGGGACTTGCATAGAAGTTCAACCACTATTAACAACAGTAAACCAGTTACGTACACAATCCCATCAGGAAGTCGTTTGGATGTGATCAGTTGAGCCCTTCGGGTGCTGGGTGCTTACCATTCGCTCTCTGTTGGTTGAGCTTGTCTGTGGCTCTGCTGTCACTGCTTGTGATCGTACAGTTTGTCAGAACCGAAGGGGAGTTCTCAGCAATTGGATGCCCAAAAGCGTGTCAGCCCGGCTACACCCACTGACTCATTACGGGCAAGGCTGACAGGTACCTCAGGCGGTCATTACAACTTTTGAGCAGGACTTCGTTTAGGGTGAGTTCTGAGAACGGCCCTAGCTTGGACTCTCACTAGGGTGGGTGATACCTGAAGGCAATTTTGCCAGCCGATAAGCTGAGCTCCACCTGGGTTGTCTCAGTTGTGCATACAGAATACGCCCTTCCAAGTTAACATTGCTGGGGATCGGGGGAGTGGAAGCCGGACTCAGGCTTGCTTGGCTGGGAGAATGATTCCTGGTCTTAGAGGAATGTTTAATGAGGAGAGGTTAGCTGAGCTGAATCTGTTTAGCCTCGAGCAAAGGAGACTAAGGGGGGACATAATCCAGGTGTTAAATCTGGTCATTGCATTACATTTTTTTTGTATCCACTCCTTTATTTCGTGTTTATTGTTTGTTAGGTGTAATGTCTGTCTTATGTTAGTTATATCCATCCATCCATTTTCCAAACTGCTTATCCTACTGGGTCGCGGGTGGTCCGGAACCTATCCCGGAATGTGGAATGGGCACGAGGCAGGGAACAATCCAGGATGGGGGGCAGCCCATCACAGGGCACACTCACACACAAATCGTGATTATATTATTGCACTATACTATATAAATAAAAAGTAAACTTAATACCAGTTGTGGTAATAAAGTGCACAGAGAGTAAGAGAGAGTAGGGTTTCACATAAACGTATGTTCATTAGCATTTAGTATTCTGATGGCTTTGGGGTTAGAAGCTCTTATTAAATCTGGTTGTTCTGCAATGCATACTGCGGTAACGTTTACCAGAGGGCAGAAGTTCAAACATCTCATGTGCTGGGTGCGTGGGATCTTTTTTAAATATAATTATGCATATGTAGAACTAGGGATATGATCCTGTTAAGTATGATAGTTCTGTCTCATTATTGCAGGATCGACATCCATAGTAACTGTGGTGATCTATCCATTTGTGTGCATGTCTGTGTGTGTGTGTGCGAGCGGGTATACCTATCCTACCCCATAGCGTGATAAATACCTGTTTTTTTTTTCCCTTATGGGGACCACGAAACTGAAAACCAGGAAAACTCTATTTTATAAAAATCTGTGACTGCTGTGGAAAAACTAAAAATGCAAAACCTCTTTTATTTTGCTTGGTTACTTATGGTTATGGTTAGGGCAGGGTGGGGGTTAAGATTGTCATAGTTAGCGTTAGCATTTATCCAATAGAAGTCAATGAGCGGGCCCCATAAGGATAGGTATACCCTATGTGTGTGCATGTGTGTGTTTGTCCCATATTGCCTGGGCTTCAGGATACCTCATAACCCGGAACTTCATCAGAAGTAGTTAGAAAATGGATGAATGGATGGATGGATGGATGGATGGATGGATGGATGGATGGATGGATGGACAGATCAATAAAAGTACAGAACATCCATTTTACAAAGAACCATCAACACTAAATGTATGCACTGGTCATGCTCCTGGAAATTAAACTTTTCTGAAAAGCAGCATGTTCATAAATTAGCTGCTGTTATACCTTGGGGGAACAAATGCAGATGAAATTGTAAAACAAACTGCAGTGGCAAAACAGTTCTGGCTGCCTGTGCTGCCCTGCCTGCCCGCCCTCCTGCCCATTACGTCCTGCCTGTGCCACCCTCCTGCCTGCCCTCCTGCCTGTTTACGTCTTTCCTGTGTGCCCTGCTGCCAGTTATTCTGTATTTACATCCGGACTTAACTAATTGAACCATATAAACCATATAAATCAGGACTTTGTTAACCTGACTTCTGCCCTGTGGAGGATGGGCTCCCCCTTTCACTCTGGTTCCTCCAAAGGTTTCTTACTATGACTGAGTTTATCCTTGCCAATGTCGCTTTCTAATTTTTCAGGCTAGATCTTGCTCACTGGGACAATTGGGCAGGGACAAAGTAAAGTGCTTTGAGACAATGTAAGGCTATGAAAATGTACTATACAAAATAAAGTGAATTGACTTGAGTAATGTGGCACAAAGCAACCCTTCTTTGCCACAGGAAATGTCTGGTGCAATTTCTTTTTTAATTGTACATGTCAATTGCATAATACCCTAAACTAATTCATTATTATTTCTATTATTATCATCATCATCAGTATTTCATTAGTATTCCATGGTATTTAGATTTTTCAGGAATCAGTGTGTGTACTGTATACTTTTTAATTTATTTGCACTATGTGTAGTGTCTCTGCAGCTGTATATACTTGCTGCATTATGCACAAGAACTTCCCTCAGGCATCAGTATAGTTAATCAAATGTAATATTTCTTGCTTGTTTATTAAGTTGTTTTAGGTATTTTGTGTGTTCCACTTAATTTAGTGTAATTAGTCCTAGTTGACTCAGGTTTAGTTAGATTTTTCCTTCTGTTGTTCCTCTGCATCATGCTACTGTCATAAAATTTCAATGTCTTACCTAACTTAAGAGTTTTGTGCATTGTGTTTTGGAGAGAAAGAAATCATTACTTTTTTTCTTTAGATTCATCCACTGATTCTATCACCTATGACACATTCCCCCTGAATATTTGTTTGTTTATTTATGTATTTGCTTGGGGGATGGAATTAACAAACAGAAATAACTGAATGAATCAGGGTAGTGAAAAACATTTATAAACTTATCATTTTGGTATTGGTACGATCCTGTTCTGGTTAGTTAGCCGAGGGAGTAAATCATCCGGAGTTTCATCTCTCAATCTCCTCCTACACCCACTCAGCATCACAGTATGGACTCCCCAATGCAACTGATCTGCACGTATTTGTACTCTGGGAGGAAATTGAAGCCCCCATAGGAAAAACTCAAAGCCTACAGACATATGCACAAAACCAGGGGACATGCTCAGTTCTGCAGGCCTGGAAGTGTGAGAGAAGGCTATTTATTGAGTTTCCCCTCTGCCCCTGGTAAAGATGAAACATGCACAAGTCATTAAACACACATATACTTACATGAAAGTCTGACTGATACTGGAGCTTCCAGTGCCCGTAAACCAGGTACTGGGGTACTCCATTTCCTTCTTGATAATTAGCGCCATTGAAAAAAAAAACGGTGCCTTTCCTAATATTAACTGACTCTCAGACAAATGTACTGCTTGAAGACCCTGCCACTATTCGCATTTTCCAGCAGGAGTCACAAATCTTCATTGCATTCAGTTTATTCTCAGATGAGCTCATGCATGTTTCTATGTGCATCTTTACACTTAAACAAATACAGCTAACCTCTGTTGTTATATTCCATATATATTTGTCGTGACTGGCCTTTTTTCTCAAATGATGGATTTCTGAAACTAAAACTGACAGTATTCTAAAATATTTATATTGCCACATCATCGACACATGTTCTAATATGACATAGCATTCCCCTGGACCATAGTGCGACTTAGAGACAAGATATAACATGCCCTTCACGGTAAAACACTAGATAGGTGCAACACTTAATGTCAACGTTGTCAATGTCAATGTTGACTTAATGTCAACGTTAAATTCATGGATTCGCAAATTAAGTAACACGGTTACAGTACAAAAACGAGCAGAGCTGTGTATGGCATGACTATCTCGCGGCGGCGACAAAATATGCTTATCCTTCTAATTATTCAGAAGAAAATATATTTGCAAGCACAGCCGTTCACGGCTTCCGTACAAAAAGCTGTCACTACGCTACAGGAAGAATACACGACCAATATAGGATTTACACAAGTCTGCTTCTTTTGTTTTATTTAGTAACAACTTTCACAAAAATTGACAGCAATACTGCTAAAAGTGCAGATCTGTTGCCAAATTAAATAAACAAAGAAATTAATCATAAAAATATTCAAAGTATATACAGCCAGGGGCGCCACTAGCAATTTTGGGCCCTATGACAAAATATGAGGTTGGGCCCCCCTACCACACCCATTCAGATCTCTGGGGGCCCCTAAAGGGCGTGGGCCCTTAGAATTGTCCCAACTTTCCCCCCCTTAGCGGCGCCCCTGTATACAGCTAACCATTTCCAATCGAAAAGTACATACAAGTCTCCAATATAAGTTATACAATGGAGCGCAGATAAAACTTTTAAATAGTAATTAACCAAACTATATAAAGAATACAAGTTTGAATACAGGTAATTTGTATAAATTTTACTGTGTTCAGACTGAAAAATCAGCACCAGCCTTACACACATTGCAGTTCTGCTTTTTTCTTCTTTTAGCATAATTACCCGTTTCACGTTCACGAGGCAGAAGATCCCTGCAAATGTGAAAATTCACAAGTAACAGGCACCATTAACCTCAAGCCATAACAGTCTGCTAGCCTGAACAATAGCAAACTCTATGTATTACCAATTATTACGCAGGTTGTCACTTTATCAAATCATGACTGTTACTAAGAAGTGGGAGTGAAACGCGTGTCACGAGATCTCGCGATATTACAACATGACGAGATTTCTCGTTGGAGCGAAAAGCCGTTTCACGAATGCGCTGCAAATGAGCTGCTGTAAATATGTCGGCATCTGACTAAATTACTATAGTAGATACCCCAGACACTTTTGAATCTTTTGTGTGTCAGCATTTCGGGTGCCCGGCGGAAAATATAAATGGCGAAAGGGAGACAGACAAAACACGAACCATCTGTAAGGACTGTAGAAAGCTAATGCCGCACACAGCGGCTAATGCTACTACTAACTACTATGCAAAGCCATTTGCAGCACCATCATAGCTCTTTATTTAAATTCACTGCACCGGTGAAGAAAACATTTTTTAAAAAATGTTATGTTTATTATTGGGTGCTTTCCACTTCATGCACCCACATACAGCGCTAGCTTAAAGCAATGCATTCTGGTCCTGACGCAATGCATCATGGTTATATTTTTTATCGCCCGTTGCATTACGTCACCATGTCACATGGTACCAAAACTCCGCGAGAGCAAGACACATCAGGCAGCACCTCTTAGCAGGCTGCACAGGCTGGATCCGCCTCCATTACGACACAACTTTGCCCTTATTGGCTTAAGATTTTAGTTACATACATGACGTTTGTATATCTGCTATTTCTCCCGAGAAGCAGGTAAAGCGGTAACTGCTTTTCAATTAATTTACTTGGTAAAATTAAATTTAAATAAATGATATGAATATTGTAATAGTACTCGTGAGCTTTGTTTGTTGTTAGTTACTATAATGTTGCGCTGCTTTATTTGTTTAATCGTCTTGTCTGTGAAGACATTCAAGTTAATCAAATAAGAACTGCACTGTACACTGTACATGACCATAAAAACTTTGAATCCTTGAAATAAATGTTTTTGATCTTTTCCTTGGCAGTTATCTTTTTACACAGGGCCTCTATGTACACAATAGTTATTTTTTTCACGACTAACAGTATGGATCAGGAGTTGGTTATTGTAAAAGAAGTAATGTGCATGCAGGTGATATTTGTATAGATTTATATTTACCCCTAGGTGATAAGTTTGACAGTCATTTCTTTTACCGTTTGGCCTCTCGGTTGAACATAATAGTGGCGCGAGCAGCTCCACTTGGTTTTTTAAAAATACTCAGCCATGAACTTTTGGTGAACTCAGGTGAATCCCTTCCTTCAGTAGTAAACCTTGGTAGTTTCAGCCGTTTACACATTGTCTCACTAAAAGGTTGATAATATATTTGTCCTTTTACATAGTGATAAAATATACGCGATAAAAATGTGAATATTCATAGATTCAGGACTAACAAAGTAGCTAACAGAAACTCAGACTAACAAAAGGTGCAAATACATACTCAGTTGGTTCCATTGTGTTGATTACATTATAATGTTTACATTGTAATGATTATATCATGGATATTTGGCATACTTTTTATAAAATCGTAATTCTTATATTCTGCGTTATATAGTGCTAAATAATATTCCATAGATGGATGGACTTTATTAATCCCCGTGGGGAAATTGTGTTTTTTATGTCTCCCTCAACTTACTCTTTGTGGAGTAAGTTGTCCGCGAAGTGCAGCTACCTGTTGGGGCGCCCAGGGAGCTGGGGGTTAAGGGCCTTGCTCAAGGACCCACAGACGTGCTGAGGCTGGGTTAGTTTCAACTGGTGACCTCATTACAGGCACAAGGACTGACCCCTGCCCCCCAACTGTGTATGAGTAGCATTTATGCTGTTTCTTGAGTGTGAGCTAGTACATAAACCAGCTAGTGCTCACCATTGCAAAAATACTCTAGCTTTCTGTCATACACATTTTTTTATTTTCTTACATTGTCCGTTTTTGTTCATAGTCTGTAATATTCTGAATAACGACAATGTAGAGGAAAAACAGATTAAATTCTCCTTGTTTGTAATTTCCCCATGTAATCCACTGCCTTGTGGTAAGAGGTGCAAAAGTCAGACGCGTTGAATGATGAGGATACGATATTGAGTTTAGTTCTTGAGAGGATTTATTCATATGATATTTTAACACACAGTACTTTGAACTGGTTTGTTTGGCGCAAAAGGGCCGATATGCAGACACCATCACACATGGCAAATACGGTCAATGACTGTTTCACTTTGCACCTTCAGCCCTGAGCCGCGTAATCTCAGCACCTTTAATAACAACCATTGCTGCCTCCTACAGGTGGGAATACACTTAGACAATAGTAAATATCACTAAGGCAGGCAAGTACCTCTCGTTTCAAGTGTTGCAATACTATATAACATTATATTATAAACAATAAATACGAATAAATAAAAACATTAAACAAATAAACATAATCAATAATATTCATGAATAATTATGCTTAATATACAAATAAAAGAATAGCTCCTGCAGATGATTTCAGATAACTACTGGAACAATGAGTTCTGGAGGGGAGCAAGCTCTGTTACATGCTATAGAAATGTTGATCTGATTCCTTTCATTATCAGATTGTTACCACTGTTAAAAACCACAGATATTGTATTCTGATTGTATGCATTTCCTTATTAGGGCATGTCAGTTACTTCTGTTAAAAAATCCGTTTATTCTGACGTCGTAAATTTCCTGATCAGAGTTTACCCTCTTTAAAGTGATGGAGGTCCACTTGTGCCAAAGATACATCGATATGCATATGAGATTTCGTTTGTGCCAAAAATATGTAAATAGCACACAGTCCATGTCGACTGAGCATGTGACAAAGAATTTTTCTGTGACAATTCTATTTTGTCAATGAGTTTGTCTGTGGAGCCCCTGAAGGGACCTAATGGTGTCCGCTAATTAGATACCCAGAAATAAACTGTGTGGCTCCTGCCCAAGCATTGCTGCCCAAACAGCAGCTTCCTCCTTATGCCACCGAGGGAGGAGTAGCCAGTGGTTCCCCTGCCCCTTCCCCTCTCCCCCCTGCAGACGAGGATCATAACCATTCAGCACCCGACTCTACCTCCTTCTCGGTGAAGAAGTGCCGTGGCGAAACGCTCAGGCAGCAGGACGAGGTAGCAGAAATTCTTGCCCCTATGTTGGTATGTCCAAATCCTCAAGGGGGAGATAAGGTTTGCTCATCTGACACTGTAGATGAAGGAGTTGAACATAAGAACATAAGAACTATACAAACGAGACGAGGCCATTCGGCCCATCAAGCTCGCTTGGGGAGAACTAAACTAATAGCTCAGAGTCGTTAAAATCTTATCTAGCTCTGATTTAAAGGAACCCAAGGATTCAGCTTGCACTACATTATCAGGAAGACTATTCCATACTCTACACGCTGCGTAAAGAAGTGCTTCCTTAAATCCAGCTTGAAATGTTCTCCCGCTAATTTCCACCTATGGCCACGAGTTCGTGTATTTAAACTAATGCTGAAGTAACTATTTGGTTGAACAGCATCCAAACCTGTTAGAATCTTATATACCTGGATCATGTCCCCCCTCAATCTCCTTTGCTTGAGACTGAACAGATTTAGCTCAAGTAACCGTTCCTCGTATGACATTCCTCTAAGACCAGGAATCATTTTTGTGGCCCTACGCTGCACCTTTTCTAAGGCCACAATGTCCTTTTTAAGATATGGTGACCAAACCTGCACACAATATTCTAGGTGAGGTCTCACCAAGGAATTGTATAATCTTAGCATTACCTCCCTTGACTTAAACTCCACACACCTGGAGATATACCCCAACATCCTATTGGCCTTTTTTATTGCTTCCCCACACTGGCGAGAATGGGACATGGAAGCATCAACATACACACCAAGGTCTTTCTCATGATCAGCTACCTTTATTTCAGTGACACCCATGAAATACCTGTACTTTATATTTCTGCTCCCTAGATGGAGTACCTTATATTTATCGACGTTAAATTTCATCTGCCAGGTATCGGCCCAGTCACTAATTAAATCAAGATCCCGCTGTAGCTGCTGAGCCACTAATTCAGTATCTGCTACACCACCCACCTTGGTGTCATCTGCAAATTTCACCAGTTTACTGTATATATTGGTATCCATATCATTTATGTAAATTAGGAACAATAGTGGTCCTAAAATCGAACCCTGCGGTACCCCACTATGAACGCAAGCCCACTGTGAGTTGAAGGACATTGCCAGTGACCTGCTGGACCCCAGGCAGAACAGGCCTCACCATGCGACAGCCCTTCAGAGACTGGTCCTCCTGCGCATGGACTGGGGCATGATGCATCAGTTTAAACAGGAGCCTGGTAAATCCTGCGAGTGCTACACCAAGCGACTGATGGCAGCATTCTCCAACTACAGTGGGATGGACTCCACAACGGACCGAGAGTGTATGTGATGTAAAATACACTAAGATAGGTAAAAACTCTTTTGTGGACTAAGTAAAACAAACATTTTATGTTCTAGTTTTCTTAAAACTACTGAAACAAATAATTGGCTACACTGCAGTTCCGCTGTTTTGTTTGGCACCCCTGCATGTCGTGCATTGTGTGGAAAAAACCTGAAGGCTGAGGAATGTTACGTAACACAGCTAGAATGTAAAAACTCTCTCTGGTGTAATTCACTGCATAAAACCAATGGTGTTAAGTGTGATGTCTTCTTCATAACACTCCCTGATGTTTGTGTCCGTGACCATGAGATAGGGTGGGCTGCTTTTCTTCCTTCCTTTGACTAGTATTCCTCCTAAATTGTTCATCTGTATTTGCTGCATTGGTACTTGATGTGCGTGTGCCTTGTGTCACGATCGCCATTTAACGGGAGCGGCGGACGGGCAGGAAACAGGCAAGGCAGGCAGGATACGGGGATTTATTAGGAACACGGGGTGCAGGAAACATCTCACGCAGACGGACTTCAATGACGGACACTGAACTCTAGTAAGACATGAACTCAAATAGACAGGACTGATTGAAAATAATCGGACACAGCTGGGTACGATCAGGGAAGCACACGTGGATAATCAGGGGGCGTGGCACACACGGTGGTCAGACTGTCCGGGACCTCCTCGGGGACTAGGGCAGGAAAGTCTGGAGCTGGGTCAGGGACAGGAGTGGGGCCAGGAACAAGAGCCCCAGGGGGCACAGTCATTTGAGGCGGAGGGAGCGCCTCGGGCGTGGGCTCTGGGGCCGCAGGGGGCAGCGGAGGCGGCTGCTCAGGAGCTACGGGCAAAGCAGGCGGCGGCTGCTCGGGCTCTGGGGCCGCAGGGGGCAGCGGAGGCGGCTGCTCGGGCTGCGCAGGAGCTATGGGCGACGAAGGCAACTGCTCAGACGCTGTAGCAGGAACCCAGGACTTTATGCTCAGCCCACTGCTGTTAACTCCGATGACTCACAACTGAGCAGCAATGCACATTTCGAATTCCATCATCAACATCAGGCAGATGACAAGACTGTTGTGGGTCTCATCAATAAAAACGGTGACTCAGCATACAAAGAGGAAGTGTGATGACTATCGGACTGCTGCAGAGCCAACAACCTGTCTCTGAATGTTGACCAAAGAGATGGTTGTTGACGTTAGAAGAACACAAAACACAGAGTGACCACTCTCTGCTGCACATCGATGGCTCATCTGTGGAGATCGTAGAGAGTACCAGATTCCTTGTTGTCCATCTGGCGGAGAATCTCACCAGGTCCTTCAACATCAGCTCCATAGTAAGGAAAGCACAGCAGCACCTCTACTCTCCACGGAAGCTCAGAAAAGCCCATCTCCCATTCTCACACTCTATTGGGGAACTGTTGAAAGCACCCTGAGCAGCTGCATCACGGTCTGCTTTGAGAACTGTGTCGCCTCAGATCACAAGTCCCTACAACAGATAGTGATGACAGGTGAGAAAATCATTGGGAGTATCGTGTTAGAGAAATATGTACTTTTTTTATCATCATTTTGCTAGACGCTTAGAAACAACACCCTGCCGCAGCTTGATCTTAATTGAGCAATAACACGTCTCAAGAACTGTCGCTTGAATATTTCCACCCCATATATGGTGACAAACAATGTTCAATGTCAGTTGCATATCCTGTTTGTGTACCTCAATAAAAGACACTGCGAGGGGAGTTACTCTTTCGAAGTTGGCTGAGTTCGACTGAGAGGCTGACACCTCGAGGTCAGGACCGGGCTTCCCTTTGTAAGGAAAAGTGGTAAAAATGTCCCAAGGTTCTTGGTTGATCATTTGAATGCAGACAATGTTAGGAATTTATGATCATGGGGGAAGCCAGGGAGAGAATGGGGGTTCCAGTTGGCACCACTATGGTGATAAGGATAAGATAAGGTGATAAGAATTGAATTACAATGATCATAAAAGTCTCCACCCTGTCCTGTCCCGTCCCTGTCTCAGGATCCTCACACTCCAGGGGGTCACTCTTTATATGTAAATTCACTCACAACACCTACACACAACACCTTGGTGGGGAGGGCCTTTTTGGGTATAAAGGGGGGTGAAGAACTGTCTTCAATTTGTATCTGAGCTGCCTTTCAGTACCCGGTGTGTCTCTACACTGTATTACATTGTATTATTTTTGCTGTTCAATAAACCATCATTTTGCTGAAACTGCGGAGACTCTGCAAGTGGATTCCCTACACCTTGCAGCAAGTAAAACGTCATCACAGCTGTCTGTGTTGTTCTGTGTTCAGAGACTGGTTTGTTTCCAGCGCATCTTCAGAAGAAGATAACCCTAACATATCTCTCCCCTCCATCACAGATATTCACACCACACACTGCATCCGCAAAGCCACCACCATTGTGGATGACCCCACCCACCCCTCACATTATCGTTTCACCCTCCTGCCTTCTGGAAATAGGTCCCGGAGCATTCGGGCCTTCACAGCCAGACTCAAACAGCTTTATCCCCCATGCCGTCAGACTACTGAACTCTCAGGGACTAATCTGATACCACACACACATACACTCATTAACACACTTTATTATTTAACTACTATTTTTTATCTTATTGTCGCCATGTTTACAGTTACTTTTATTTATTTTTATTGCTACCTCATTGGACAACCAAACTGCGCCTTCTCAGTACTGGGTTTACTGTGCTGTTTGTGCTCGTTGGTGTCAGTTGTCCTCTCTTTTTGCACTGTCCTGCAATGTTTGCACAGTTTTTGCTCATTATGCACCATACAGTATGTTGCTAGGTTGGTATGTGTTAGTCTTCTGTTAATTTAAGTAGCACCTTGGTCCGAGGGAAACAGTTTCTTTTGTAACTGTACTATACTCAACTGTGTAAAGTTAAAAATAACATTAAAGACCTACTTGACTTTTACTGAACAGGTGCTAAAGTGAAATTACTTGCTTCTGGGAAAGAACTCCAGCTGAAATTCTGTACAACAATTATGGGAGACATATGGGAAGGACGCGGTGTCAGACCTGCCCCAGTGGGACGAATGTGGTTTTCCTAGTAACAGCAGCTTCAGTCCCAATCAGATAAGCCAGATGCATCTGAAATTAGAGGAACGGGATCAGACTGGTTGCTCAGGGACTAATGTGGTAGAACTAAAACAGAGACAAATTGGACGGTGTTTCAATTGTGGGAAAATGAGACAAAGCAGGCAGAGGAGATGCGGGTGGCAAAGAAGCATGAGATAAGGAATGCAGAGAATGTGGATGAGGGTGAGACTCCTGTGAAAACTGTGTATTGAAAATTAGGGCCATAGTATTGTCATCCATCCTGTCAGGGTATGGAAATACACTGAGGGTAAATGGCCTAATGCAGGAAGTGTCTTAATCCTATAACATCCAGCTGATTCAGGCTGTGGGGGACAGTGTAGTACTGCACTCTTCTGGCTGGGACCTTGAATAAATGAATGAATGTTACATTTATACAGCCCTTTTCTAAGATACACAAAGAGCTTTACAGAAGCACTGGGGAGCCACTTCAACCCAAACGTGAGGCAGCAGGAGAGGGGGCCCAGGCAGAGAGAACAGCCAACAAGACGGGTGCTTCCACAGACAGGACGGGGGCCCCGGCAGACCAACGCTGACGACTCCTGGGACCAAGTCAACAGAGCAGCTGTCGTCATTGTGACTCACCCTCATACATCCATCCATTGTCTAAACCGCTTATGCTACTGGGTCGCGGGGGGTCCAGAGCCTATCCTGGAAGGATCTGTGCACGAGGCAGGGAACAACCCAGGACGGGGGGGCAGCTCATTGCAAGGCACATTCACACACCATTCACACACACATGCACTCCTACGGCCAATTTAGCAAGAGAGAACATGCAAACTCCCCACACATGTGACCCAGGCGGAGACTCGAACCTGAGTCCCAGTGGTGGGAGGTAACAGTGCTAATCACTGCACCACCAAGCAGCCCCACCCTCATACATGATTTCTGATTCTTGATTTTAATCCCCTTTTCTGTTTTTGGCAACATATAAAGTGCTGTGAATGTCACTGTCAGATTGTCATATCATCCTCCAGTTGTCCCTTGTCACCCTGGATGCACATTGAGTGTTTGCTAAATATTTTATCTTGTAGTGTTCCTGATTTTTTCCTGTGTTTTAATTTGCAATTCTCAAATTTCATGACTGGCATCCGTGGGGACGATTAATTAAACCTGTTAACTCTGCACTTCAATTTCAAACTGTTGGTAACATGTGTACATATTTTTGTCTGATCTTTTCACCACCAGGTGGCGATATAGCAACTCCAGAGTTATTGATGGCTAGAACAAAAAAAACACAGTAACACAGAGGTGTAGCTAAAAATTCTGGGCCCCTGACAGAATGTCACCTTGCGCCCTCTGTCGAATTTTACATTCTGTGAAAGAGATTTGTTGAGCCATCTTCCAATGTAATCCAATCCAGCTCTTTATTTGAAAAGCACTTTAAACAACCTTATGGACCAAAGTGCTGCACAAAGGAATAAATAAAAACATTCACACACTTAAAAACGAAGTAAAAGAAATTTAATAAAAACCAAAACATTCAATGTGAGTAAAAGGCCATTAATAAAAATTTAAAAAAATCTATTAATTAATAAAGAAAAGGCTAAGATTAAAATAAGATTTACTATTAAAATTAACATCTCACAATGTGTCAAAGGTGAAGGAGAAGAGATTAGAAGAGATTTAAAAACGGACAGAGGGGATTCCTCTCTAATGTGAAAAGGCAAGTCATTCCACATTTTAGGAGCTGCGACTGCAAAGGCTCGATCCCCTCTAAGCTCACGCTGAGTCTTAGGAACCGTCAGGAACAGCTGATCAGCTGACCTGAGAGAGCGGGTGGGGGTGTAAGGGTGAAGCAGCTCACACAGGTCAGATGGAGCAAGACCACTGAGGGCTTTAAAAGCAAATAACAGAATTTTAAAATGAATCCTAAAATGTACGGGCAGCCAGTGGAGTGAGGCTAAAATGGGGGAGACATGCTCATATTTCCATGTGCGGCAGCATTTTGAACCTTCTGGAGGTGAACAATAGTGGAGCCTCTAACCCCAACATAGAGGGCGTTACAGTGGTCCAAACTAGTAGTGACAAAAGAGTGGATTACTGTCTCAAAGTGCTGCCTAGAAAGAATTGGCTTTATTTTGGCCAACTGCCTCAATTGTAAAAAGCTTGACTTGACAACTAACCTTATCTGAGTGTCAAACTTAAGGTTGGTGTCGACTTTAACCCCTAGGTGTGTGATGACTGGTTTACAATATTGTTCCAAGGAACCTAAAATTACAGTGGAGGTCAGAGGAGTGGAGTTACCAAAAACCAACACTTCTGTCCATTACCTCCCCACTTCCTTGTTAGTTACAATATTTGTTCTGCATTACTGTACTGCTTTGGAGCCTTTTGATATTAAGGTGAATAACACAGGTGAAAAATTAAGGTGAAAAAAGAGACAGATGCATTGACAGCAGTCGTGGCCACACTTTGGACTGGGAGTGTAAGAGCAAAGGAAACTGAATCCACTATGTTCTGTCCTGTAAATTTTTATTAAACACCACATGACACACATACGAGTCCTGTTTTAACTTTCAGGGCTGATGGTCTGCAGCCTGGCTTGTGTTCTACAGTGCAGCGCAGGTGCAGTCACTGTGCTGAGCCCGGCGTTATATTAATGACGCAGCCTTTCACACTGACCAGTGAGAAATAACCTTGAAAATGACTGTGCTCTTTGTGGTTCTCCTTTTTTCTTACCACCAAGCAAGAGACTAAACATATTTTCTACTTATCAGTTATCAGAAATCAGAAATGTCATGCAGTAATCAGAGGTTAGACAGCAAGAATGACTTTTGTATTTTTATCTTTTGTCAATCTTTTATCCAGCGACTACTAATTCTCATCGGGGTCTGGAGAGGGTGGGACCTGTCCCAGGAAGCACAGAGCACAGGCCTGCATGGGATGCCATTCCACACAAGCAAAAACAATTAAGATGGTCAGATTTGCCTCACTGTGTGATTTTGACTGAAAGATGAACTAAGCACAGTCTTGTGTGTATAAAAATGCGTAGATTCATTTAACTTTAACAATGAGATTCAGCAACATGACCTTATAGTGTTAATGATCGGTATCTTACTGGTATTAACTGAATTATGCAAAATTCTACATTATTCTATATTATTGCACCCAAATTGTTCATACTGACTAAATGTAATTACTGACATCCTGGACATACTGCTTTTTAGGTTTGAATTTAAAATGTTAGTAGACAAATTCATGCTGTCAATAACATCTCACTTGCTCACCCACTTTTAGATAAAAATACCCTTTGTGGTTTTTCTAGTGAAGCAGTGGGCCTGAGCTGAGGACCTGATGGTTGTGTGGTTTTCGCTCACTGAGAAGAGAGACACAAACACCCTGCTCTCAGTCGGTCAGTCTTCCTGTAAAATGCAGAGGTGAGACTGCTAGTGGAAAATTACTGACTGCAGCGTCAACAACACATATAAACAGCAGCACAAACAAAATGTTCCACAAATGCAGGACATCTGTATGCTTACAGCACACATCAGACACGCTGACCCTCAGCACTGAGCTCCTCCAGGCTCTGTGCTCTCCCTCTTCTCTTCAATTTCTACACAAATCACTGCTGCTCCAGTGAAGATCCTGAATTTTGCAGGTGATACTACTGTGTTTGCCATCATAACTGAAGGTGATGAGTCTGCCTACAGACTGGAAGTCGTACAGCTGACCATCCAGTTCTGAACTCACATTATCCCAAATGTCCACATGCTTAGACTCCTCTCATCATCAGGGAGGAGCGTCCCTTGGCACTGTAGAGTAGATGGATGAGAGCAGGCTGATAACAAGGCTGTCATCAATTTTATGTGACACCTCTCACCCCCCCAGCAGACTATGGAGGCCCGTAAGGGCAGCTCCTTCAGTAAGAGACTCAGACACCCGGCGTGTGACAGAACGGTACCGCAGGTCATTGGGCCCCACAGCAGTCAGGCTTTATAATCTGCACTCTGCTCATTGAACTTTTCCCCTGTTCACTGTCTTCTGATACAGTTTCTATCTGCTGCTGATCTGCAATATTGTTCCTCCTTATTCACTGATGTGCAGTGTTGCATTGAGCCAGTGCATTATGCCCTGTGTGGCAGCTTCCTTTGGGAGGCTAATATCTGGCACATGAGCAATAATGTTACATGCAATAGGATTGTGTATAAGTTAAGGATTGTGTATAAGTTAATTTTAATATTCCTATAATATTCCTCTGTATGTAATATATTCTTATTTTTTGTTTCTATTATTACCCTATATTTATATATACATCCATTTATTTTACATTCATAATGATGTTGTTTGTTGTTTTGTGCCCCACTGCTCTTGTAACAAGCCTCAGTCTTGACTCTCCCTTTTAAGGTCTTGGCCTTAAATCACACTCGATATAGGTGGTGTCGTCCCCATCACCCTGACCAGGATACATGCTGTAAGATTAATGGATGGTGTTTATCTGTGTGATGAAAAAGAATGTGAATAAAACAAAAATGTACCATTATAAATGGGAGCCCTAGGATGTGTGGTGGTTAGAGATGTGGACTGATGAGAATTTTGCTTTTCTAAAGTTCTGTTGTGAAAACTGTACATTCCGTTCCATGTACAGTAGTGATATGTAGCAATCATGTGCTCCAGTCAAATGTCCAGCTGCATGAATAATAATGGTGGCTTGTTTGGATAAAATAACTTAGGCTGAATACTTGAAAGCGTGACCTGGGTGAGGTAGAGAGGAAACAGGGTCTTACAAGAAGCAGATATTGTTCTGTCTGTGTGGTTTTTACTCTTTGCAAAGTGAGTCCAGCACAGTGCAGTCAGTGGGTCAGTCTTCCTGAGCTGCATCTAACCAGTGGAAACATCTGCAGCACTGCAGAGAAGCACTCAGCAGACAAACAAACCCAAACAGCTTACAGCTGTATGTCACTTTTGGACAGAGGTGGACAAAGTACACAACTTCACTACTTGAGTTAAGTATAGATACTCCTCGTCAAATAATACTCAAAGTTTTTCAGTTAATTTTTTACTTCAGTTAAAGTACTGGAGTATTTGCATCTAAAAATACTTAAGTATTCAAAAGTACATTATGTTTTAAATGCAAGACATTTTTCAGAACCTAATGACTCCTGAACACCCCACTGAATACACTGACTGGCTTGTACATCTTGTAGAATAAAAAGCTTGTGGAATATGATACAATGACTATAGAAACACAACTGACATAACAAAAGTACAGCCATTGTCATTTTCATCTTATTTAACACCCCCCACCCCACTCACACAAAAGAGCATGGTAGTGTTCTTACAGAGCCGTAGCAGTGTGTGTGTGTGCATGTGTGCATGTGTGTTTGTGTGTGTGTGTGTCTATGTGTGTGTGTGTTTGTGTGTCTGTGTATGTTTGTGTGTGTGTCTATGTGTGTGTATGTTTGTGAGCCAAGTAACAAGACAGGGAGCAAGAAACAAAACTCCTCTTTCTTAATTATCCACATCGTTATTAACGACACAGGTATATATACAGGTACATATACAGGTACATGTATATACTCAAAAATACATCCAGAACACACAATTAAATGAAAAACGTAATTTAAGAACACTTGAAATTTTCATTCAGTTTCTTTCATCTGTTTAATATAATCGATCAGTCCCTGTGCGTTTGCCCCAAACCATTCAGCATGGTACACAAGGGAGACAAGTAAGCATGTGTGACATCAAAGAACTGATTGCAGCAACTCAGCCTTTCCACAACATTAAAGCCGCTTATTCCCCCCCATGCCATGAAGAAATAATCTCTGTGGCTCCCCTCTCCCCCTCCCTCAGCCCCCAGTCTGGCTTGAACATTTGCACTTCCAGTAAAAATGCGCCCCAAACACACTGACACCAAACTCAGCACCGGTGCTCCGTAAAATCCCGTGATTCAGTCTCAGAAGCACTGGCTCCCCTGCCCTCCTCTGAACATTATTAAAGCTACACCCTGAACACTCTGTGTGACTGACATGAATGAGAAGCATCTTTATTCATAATCTCTGTAGCGGAGGTCAGAATACAGAGTGTCATTATTCCCGTCTTTCTTCTGTCTCCTGGGTTTTGGCTTCTTAAGGTTCAGGGCAGCGTAATTCAGTGTGTCCTCGTCATGGCACTGTGGAGACAAAGATGGCAGAATTGGATGGATCAAATCGGTTTGCTATTACCTATTTTCACAAATAGCACTTAAAATGCTGATCCCAGGATGGAAATCAGTCTGAGGTTCATTTGTTTTACTGACGATTTGTAATTTGAAATATTTATTACATACTTGCTTGCGTGACCATTCCACTTTTGATATATCACTGTTCTTTTCATCTGTTTAAAATATATAACACATCAATATATTATTTAATTTCGCACGGTATCATACCGTGGTCAGATAACATTCCGAATTTTCAAGCAATCAACATCCTTTTTGTCTCAAAAATGAAAGTAAAAATGACTTCTGTCAATTTAAGTGTGCATGTTTGGATACGTGTCATTTGTTCTCATATATCATATATAATAAAATTGCTATAAAGGAGATCTTGGTAATAAAAGTTATTGATATGCAACTTATTGCAACATGTATATTTCAATAGATTTTGCAAAATATGAAAGATATAATACAAAAATGTAAATCTTACAGTACAAAAAGGTTTATATAAATAAGGTGAGATTTAATAATGGATTTTAAAACTGTATTACCTGCAAGAGTGGTTTTAATATGAAAATGTTATCTATCATAAAACAATTTTATATTTCTATAATTTGTTAAAATCTACATTTTGTCCTTCTGAGTGCATAAAGCCGGGCAGCGTACCTGCACAGTGTGTACAGGTCAGTTTACATCTTATACAAATGAGAGCAACGTTCAGAATAATGCTGCAAGATAAAACTATCAGCAAGCCAGAGTGAAGAGGATCCAGCAGCTTCTGAAAGCCTGTAACAAAGAGATAGATTTCAGCATAATGATATAGAGACACATTTCCCATTTGCTTACATTACATTAGTTAAAGATCAAATCGATAACACATTACAGCAGTTGTTTTGTAAATAGTCCATTTTTAACATGAACTTCTAGTATTTTGTATTTTAACAATTTATATTAATATTTGAAATAATTATTAAATTAGGCTCCGGACCCCCCGCGACCCAATAGGATAAGCGGTTTGGAAAATGGATGGATGGATGGATATTAATATTTGAAATAATTATTAAATTAGGCTCCGGACCCCCCGCGACCCAATAGGATAAGCGGTTTGGAAAATGGATGGATGGATGGATAATTATTAAATTAACATCTGTGTAATTTAATTTAAGCACTTAAATTAGAAAATTCATTACATTAAAAAAAGAAATAAATGTCTTAATAGCAGAATAAGCTAAATAAAACTTTGAAGCAGATATACTCTCCACACTGGGTGCTACCATCTATATCCAGCTGTGTGCCGTTCCCAAACAGCATCTCCCCACACTGGGTGTTACCATCTATATCCAGCTATGTGCCGTTCCCAAACAGCATCTCCCCACACATGGCCACAGCGCAGTAGTAAGTCCCAGCATCGGAGAGGCTGAGGTTCCCCTTGGGGAGGCTGTAGACGCAGCTCCGTGTAGGAGATCCAGCCTCAGGGCTCTTCTCACACTCATCACTGCTGTTTCCAGGGCTGTAAATGACTCCAGGAAGGGATTCTCCTGATCCATGTCTGAACCAGTAAACACTGTGTTCTCCTGCACAGCTCCCAGTCTCTATCGTACACTGCAGGCTCACAGAGTCTCCTGGCTGCAATGTGTCAGACACAGGCTGCTGTACCACAGTCCTGCTGTTGGAGTCTTTACCTGAAAAGCAAAATAGTCATGATGACAGCCCTTTGAGAATAACAATGGAAAATACAGATCCTCAAAAATTGTTCTTACAGATTTTTGGGAACTGAATCGATGTTCTTCTAGCCATCCAAGAAATCAGTAACTTCTTGGAGAACAGCTGACATTCTTCTCTCTTTTTATTGTATTACTGCTTATTAGTATATATCAGGTAACACTATACATTAACTGCACCTACATAATACCTAAATAAAAATTATATGATAATAACAAACATTATAATCATATAATGTCTTGTATTAATGTATGAAGGTAGATGAATATAATTAATTTCAATTCAAAGAAATGAAGTGTGTAAAGTGTACTTTATATTTTCATGATTTTCGTGACTTTACATTTGGTTTATGTTGCCCCTTTTCCACAGGAAGGTATTTATTGTTTTTGCATATTTAGCTCTTGATGTGTTTTGGTATTTTTGAGCATTTTGCTGTAGTACCTGCATAATTTAATTCAAGAGCCGAAGAGCTGTTTGCCCATTACTAGTTTGTCTATCTTTTAACATTAAAGAAAAAGTATACATAGTAAAAGGAATTACTTGGTTTCGTAGTTCCTCCTATTTATTTTCTTATGCACACAAAAGTAAGTTTTTCCGTTCAACCATAGCACTACAGCGAAAAGCAAAACGTCATGGCAAATACAATTATGCTTTATTCCAATACACATTGCTAATTTTTCATTATTATTACATTTATTCAGCATAATATCTTCAAAGGTTTCATGATTTAATTTGCAATCTTCTGGCCTGAAATCTTTTCCTGCTACACTGAAGACTCTCTCAGCGTGTGCAGAGAAAGCTGCAGCCAAAGGGTTGGCATCCTCTGATAAACATGGTTGGTTCAGGTATCGGTGACATTATGTGAACCTTTCATGGCAGGAATAGGGACTAGTTTGACTTTTGATGCAGGAAAAGTGTTTGGGACTGTTAGGTTGAAGAAACAGTTGTTAATCATTTCTGTATGATCAGCAATGAGTGTAAATATATATGTATACGTTATTTCTTATCTTCTAGCCACATACTCTTAGCTATTGTACTCTAAGTAGGTGGTTAACAGCTGCCTACTTAGATAAGAATCTCACTTCCCTCTCTTGCGCCCCCCATTGACTATAAATAAAGAAGACAAGGGGAACCACCCTTTGTAACACATTCTGCTGTAGTTTGCATTGCAGAGAGTGTGGGTACCCTTGCAAGTAAAACTGTAACCTGTGTGTGTCTCATAAATGTGGAGTTGGGGTGGAAACGCCGGGCGCTTTCCCCAACATAGAATTTGGTCCTTCGAGCCGGATCCGAGGAACCCCGAAGACGTCTCCAGTACGCCGAGAGAAGCGACACCGAAGTCTGTCGACAGCCACTCGAAGTCGGGTGCAAGAAAGACCTGTGATGTGAATTCGTCATCAGGCCGGTGGTTAGAACTGCGCTCGACGTCTGGTGATGTCTGAAGGACCTCGGTGACGGATCAGAGAGCACACTATACAGGTGAGAGATATGGCACCTAAGTGAGTAGGTGGCCAAGTGAGAGATACGGCACCTAAATAAGTAGGTGGCCAAGACATGCATGTGGTTGAGGTTAGCCGAAATTAACCGGGAGAGAAAGTAGGCGTTGTTGGAAATATATACAGTGTTGTATGTGGATGTGTTTTTATAGGTTTTAGATTAACCTACACGATCCACCCTAAAAGCAACAACATACTGGTGACTGAAGGATCAAGGACGGGTTTCATCCCTGAAAACTAACACCGCTGCTCTAATAGGGAGCAGTAGAAGGCCGTGTTAGTGTCCTCCTGAGGTCTCATGCCAGAGACTTGCTTTTAGGATTTTTTATTTTTTGTAGTGTATCCATTAAAAGGTAACAATGGGGAAGAATCAAAGTAAACAAATGGAACTAGAGGGAGATGAGAAGTTTATGGAAGGATATAAGCCAGGATCAGGACAAATAAGTAGTCAGAGATGGAGGAAAAAAACATGGGTTTGAAGGAAAACTCCACACTCCAGATATATTAAAATTACAGGGAAACTTAAAACTGGAGATGTTACAGACTACCAATAAGAAAGAAGGTAAAGACAGAAAAAAAGAATATGTTTTTTCTGATGCATGGTTAGAACAGAGTAAATTAAGAGATAATAAAAGACAGCAAAAAAAGGGAAATAAGGAGAAAAAATTACAGGCGACTTTAATTACACTAGATGAGGAGACGGCAACAAAATCTTCTGCCGCTCCAGTTCCCTTACTGCCCCCACAAATTCCAATGATTGCGCCTGCACCAGTTCCAGCTGTAAATAGACGACAAATAGGAGGAGGGGAATCATCTCGAATGATGACCCGAGGGTCTAACCCTTCTCTGTATCCGTTAAAGGATCTGGAGACAAGTAAAGTACGCTGGCATCCAAAAAATGACACAGAACAGGAAGACTGGGAGAATGATTTGGTGTGTCCACTCGTAGAAGTGGCAAATCCAAATCGAGGCCCAAATAATGCAGGACCCGAAACTATGTTAGTATATAGACCCTGGACCGCTGAGGATAGAACAGCGGCTTTAAAAGGAATACCCCCGGTTGAAGAAGGGGTACCCGAGTTTTGGACTGCCATCCTAGAATTACAAAGTAGTTTTCATTTGAACGGCAGGGAAATGTATAGATGTCTCAGACAGTTGTTTACCCATAAATGGGGACGTGTAGCGGGAGACTTCACAGGACATGGTAATAATGATGAAGTCTTAGCACATGACTCGCAGGAACTCATACAAGCATTACGAGACTTGCGAAACAGGGTAGAGACAGCCTTCGTAAGACGCGCAGACTATGGACGAATAGCGCAATGTAAACAAAAAGATGGAGAGGAACCTGAGGATTTTATGGATAGAATGAGAGTTGTATTTAGAGGAAACTCAGGGATCCCATTTGATGAAGAGGCAGTAGGAGTGTACCAACAACAGCTAAAACGAGCTTTTGTCGCAGGCCTAAAGCCCGAATTGCGAAAATATCTTGACAAACATTGGGTACATCAGAATACTGGTTCAGTCCAACAAGCACTATAATATGCTCAACACGCGCAGAAAGCGCAGAAACAGGAAAAGACAGACACAATATTCAGCGCCTCAGAAGTAGTAGCGCTAGTGCAAATGAATCCTCCGGGGAGGGGAGGATTCAGAGGAAGGTCAAGAGGCCGAGGAAGGGGGAGAGGTGTTTTCAGAAACAATTACAGGAATTCGTCTCAGCAAGATAACATTTGCTGGACATGCAGGAAACCTGGACACTTAGCTAGGAATTGTAGAGTAGGGAAACAACCATATAACCCAAACTCCATTGAAAACAATGATCAATGACCCCCCTCGGAGGCCCCTGTTACCGACACCATCCGAGGCAAAACAGAGGTGATTTTAAGAAAGGAAACGGAGGTCACTTTACAAGACCTTTTAGATAAGGAAATAGATTTACAAGCAGTGTGTCAGTTATTAGCAGAAAGGCAGTGGGAAACCTTGCCAAGTCGGAAGTTAGTCATAAACGGCAAAGTATATGAATGTCTGTGTGACACTGGAGCATGTAGGACTGTCCTAACCTCCAGTCCTCCCGGAGTCACATATTCTTCATCAGTCATAAATATAAAAACGGCAGGAGGTCAGACAGACAGACATCAGTTAACAAACCCAGTTGCAGTAAAAGATAAGGAAACTGGACTTGAATGTCAAGCACAGGTGTTAATAAGCCCTTCTTGTCCTGTTAACTTGTTAGGCCGAGACCTTATGGTACAAATGGGCATTAGCGTGGTTGCCACAGCCACTGGCATGAAAGCAATCGTAAATGAAGAAGCTTATGTTGTGCAAGGAACCACAACACCACAATATTACTGGTCTCTGGACCTAGGGGGAACTGCACAGACACGAGAATTATTGCGGAAAACTAGAGAAAAGCAGTCCCCTAGACAGGCCCAGTTCATGCCTGACGATGCCTTACACGTCACTATGTGGTACAAAGACACCCTTGGACCAGATTATGTCCATGACAAAACGTTTCATGCCCTCCAAGACACTTGTATTACCTTACAACATATGTATGTTAACCCCACCACTGGGTTTTCAGCAGCCTCAGTCATTTTATCTAACAAGCAACAGGCTGTATTTAGAGAGAGAACACCACACGTATCTCTTTCAAAACCACCCCAGATGCAGTGGAGAGATGTAGAGATGTTCTTACGAGATTCTATGCACAGTTACAATGACTACCAACCCGTATCTGGCTCCTGTTGGAGCTATGATGAGAAACACAATGTGTGGCGGTTTCCTTTGGGATGGAGAGTTCAAACCACTCCCACCACACACTTAAAGGACCCAACCTGACAAATTTTTTCAACCCTGGAGGAGGGATCATGTCCAGATCTAGATCGCCTCCCAGAAGGGTTGTGGTCGTCCTCCCCCACTGATGTAGGGCTGGTAAAGGGGTTTCCACCTTACAAAGTAATTGTGAAATCAGAACACCGTCCGGTAGTTAGGCAATACCCATTAAAACCTGAAGCAGAAAAAGGTATAGCCCCTGTAGTGCAAGACATGTTAGCATCAGGAATATTGCGAGAGGCTCCTGAAGCCACTTGCAACACTCCTATCTTTCCAGTCCAGAAGGGACATACAGGGAAATGGCGCATGGTGCAGGATTTAAGACCGGTTAATAACATAGTGCAACATGCAGCACCAGACGTGCCTAACCCACACTTATTGCTCAACTCATTGACTCCTGATAAAAGCTACTTCTCAGTAGTGGATCTTAGTAATGCATTTTTCTCAGTACCATTGCACCCTGATTCTCAACATTTATTTGGATTTACCTATAAAGGGAAAAAATATACATATACTAGACTCCCTCAGGGATTTTCTGAAAGTCCACATGTATATACCATGGCCCTTAGATACTCTATGAGTACCTGTGAAATACCATCACATAGTCAGGTATTACTATACGTGGATGATATCTTAATAGCAGCAGATTCAGAACAACATTGCAAAGAAACTACCCTAACTGTGCTTCAGCATTTATACAATACTGGACATAAAGCTTCTAAACAGAAGTTGCAGTATTGCAAAAAGACAGTTGTCTATTTAGGGCATAACCTTTCACAAAAAGGTCGCTCGCTGCTAGAGATAAGGAAACAAGCTATACAGGAAGCACCTAAACCACAGACTAAACAACAGATGATGTCCTTTTTAGGGCTCTGCAATTATTGTAGAGAATGGTTACCAGATTATGCTTTTCTAGTTCAACCTTTGCAAAATTTAATATACGGGAAGGAGATGACTCTAAAGGACAAAATACAATGGACTGAGGACGGAGAAAATGCTTTTACAAATTTAAAAAGAATGTTGCAAACCAATGTGACCCTTGCTCTACCAGATTATCAACAACCATTCACCCTATGTGTAGATGCTAATCAAGGTTATATGAAAGCAGTATTAACACAGCCATTCGGAGCAAAAGAGAGACCGTTAGCATTCTATTCAAAACGATTAGATGCAGTAGCAGCTGGCTTTCCACAGTGTTTACAGGCATGTGCAGCTGCTGCAGAAGCAGTAAAGGTATCAGCAGAATTGGTACTTTGTCACCCCCTCATACTTAAAGTTCCTCATTCTGTGTCTCTAATCTTGTTGCAGACACCGCTTCCATTCTTAACACATACAAGACATCTTACCTTAGTGTCACTTTTGCTCTCACAACCTAACATTGAACTTCAGCGGTGTGGCCTATTGAACCCTAGCACGCTCCTCCCCACCGCAGAGGATGGGGAGCCACATTCTTGCAAAGCAACAATAGAAGAACAAACAAAACCAAGAGCAGATATTCTGCAAACTTTTATACCAGGATCAGAAGTTGTTTATGTAGATGGCTCAGCATCAAAAAATGATATGGGAAAAAATAAAGTTGGGTATGCTGTAGTTACATCTACTGAAGTGTTAGAAGCCAATGCACTCCCTTCTACTTGTTCAGCACAAGCGGCTGAACTCTATGCTGTGATCAGGGCATGTGAACTGTTCAAGAACAAGTCACTTACTATCTACACTGATAGTCAATATGTGTTTGCAGCTGTCCATCACCATGCAAGAGTCTGGAAAAATAGAGGTTTTAGAACATCACAGGGCACATCTCTTACTCATACAAATTTGCTACTTAGATTATTAGACGTTGTGCATTTACCGACTCACTTTGCACTGTGCAAATGCAAAGCACACCAGACTGATGACTCTGCAGAAACCGCAGGAAATAGTTTTGCAGATAAAACCGCCAAAGAAGCGGCACTGAAACAACCTACCTTATCAGTGGCAGACATTCTTTTTATAGATAGCGATGTGCTATGTGATGCACAGATTCATGCTCCTAAAATAGAAGTACAAAGTTGGATCAAAAGAGGAGCAATACAACGAGAGAAAGTTTACTATATGAATGACAAGCCCATCCTACCAAAAAATTTATACAAAACAGCTGCTTTGGTGAGCCATGGAAATACTCATGTCTCAACAGGAGGGATGGTACATATCATACAACAATATTTCTATGCTATAAATTTTTCTGATTATGCAAAACAATTTTGTAGGACATGCTTAATTTGTTGTAAACACAATGCACAAGGAAACATCAGACCAAAACGTGGCCAGTTCCCCACAGCTGAGTATCCGTTTCAAGTTGTACATATGGATTTTATTGAATTATCTTGGTCACAAGGAAAGAAATACTGTCTAGTTATTATAGACACCTTTTCTAAGTGGGTAGAAATATACCCTGTAAAGCATTGTGATGCAATGACCGTTGCAAAATGTTTGGTAAGCCATTATTTCCCTACCTATGGCATACCTCATATTATAAGATCAGACAATGGGACTCATTTTGTAAATCAGACTATGTCCCTTTGCTCACAAGCATTAGGTTTTACGCTTAAGAATCATTGTGCGTATCACCCTCAGAGCGCAGGCTTAGTGGAAAGGACCAACGGCACTATTAAAACAAGGCTAAGAAAGACAGTGGAAGAGACAAAAAGGCCGTGGCCAGAATGTTTGTCTCTAGTAAAATTATGGATGAGAATAACTCCCACTCCTGCAGGATTAACACCTTTTGAAATAGTGTATGGTAGACCATTTCCCCTAGCAACTGAAATGAATGACATAGAAAAAGCAGACCGAGAAAATACGCTGGCCGATTGGATGCGTAAACTACTAACATCACAACAAAAACATAGCCCCAGTAGTCTGCCGGTAAATTCTGTTTCTACTCAACAGGATAACTTGCAGCCGGGAGATTGGGTCCTGGTCAAGGTCCTGTTGCGGAAAGATTGGAGCACACCTCGGTGGGACGGTCCTTATCAAGTCCTCCTTACAACACCAACAGCAGTAAAGATCGCAGAACGACCTTCCTGGATACACAAAAGTCACTGTAAACCCATCAAGCCCTTATCAGAGGCCTCAGCAACAGAGTAGCAGTGGAAGTCCGCTACAAAGGCACAGTAACCAATAGGGTGCTGTTGTCTCAACCCGGTGAAGAAAACAACTGAGCTGCACTCTATTTAGGATGGCCCTGATAGGGTGGGGATGTGGTAAAGTGACTCTAGGGGTCATTCTTGTTGTAGGACTTGTATGGTTGTCCTGGCTCTCACCAGCTCCATTACAGCACCTACGGCGATGGACCCATGATGACTTCCATCTACGCCCGTTGCCCGCTGACCACTCACATCCATTTATGCAAAACTACTGGTACCGATATGTACATGATACTGTAACAGCGAAAAATGTGACAAATTGCTATGTTTGTTCAGTAATGCTCACTCATAGTGAAGGACCTACGGTGTATGGCAGAGCTATGAATATCTTCTGCAGGTATAGGATATCAAAGTAATGTTTCACTTATATTTTCTTTTGTTTTTCATTTTATTTTTCTGTTGTTTTATTACTGTTATACCATGTTTGAAAATGTTTATTAATCAAGCTCTTAACGCTGCTTTTCGGACACGCAGTACAATGTTTCTCTCCCTTACCCAAACTATAGAGACAGAGCCTGTTTCCAGCGATGGCGATGAAGAAGACATATAATTCATAATGACGGCCGAGCCGAAAGCACCCGTGCAGGGCTCGGACCTGAAGAACCGGAATTAAATGTTTTCCAGGATAATGACAATGTGGTCTAAATGAAGGTTGTACCTAAAGTGCTTTTGCAACTTGTACAATGTTGATGCTTCTGATCATACTGTCATGATAAACAGGAGGGACTGTTAGGTTGAAGAAACAGTTGTTAATCATTTCTGTATGATCAGCAATGAGTGTAAATATATATGTATACGTTATTTCTTATCTTCTAGCCACATACTCTTAGCTATTGTACTCTAAGTAGGTGGTTAACAGCTGCCTACTTAGATAAGAATCTCACTTCCCTCTCTTGCGCCCCCCATTGACTATAAATAAAGAAGACAAGGGGAACCACCCTTTGTAACACATTCTGCTGTAGTTTGCATTGCAGAGAGTGTGGGTACCCTTGCAAGTAAAACTGTAACCTGTGTGTGTCTCATAAATGTGGAGTTGGGGTGGAAACGCCGGGCGCTTTCCCCAACAGGGACGTTTCTTAGGTTAGAAACTGCCGTCACTGCAGCCAACACTGACTTTTAAGGAGAGACACTCAGCTCTTCCTATGAGCAGATCCACCATGGTGCACAAAATGACAGTATAATTATTATTTTAGGTGACACTTCAAATGTTGCATTATTTCATTCTTTACAAAACGACATTTTTATAACAATGATGTATAACAATGTTAATGTGTTTATGTATAATTCATATTTAAATTAAAGTTCATATTTTAGTTAAAAGCTACACCTACAGTACGTATATGAACTTGAATTTGAATCCAAACCCTTTTTCGTTCTTCTTCTTTAAATTCAAATATAAATTTCAATGCCACAACCTGTTTTCAACCACAATTCAAATGTAATTCAGATTAACAAAATGAACTGAAATTCAAGTTCATATATGTATTCAAAATCCTGAATTTTAGGATACGTATTTGAGAATTTCATTCTCAAATCAGTTCTGAATGGTGCACATCCCTAGTTCATATGTTAAATCATGCATTTTTTTTTTCAGAGTGAATACACACTGACTGCTCAGATAAATAACGTCAAAAATAATTTTCTTTTGTTGCTTAAGATTTTTGCACAGTCCTATACTGTATATAACAACTCAAACATTTTTTATGTTATTTGTTTTAAAGAGGCTGCAATGTGTAACATTAACATCTGTATAAAGAGAAGGTTAGGCTTTTGGCTGACAGCAAGCAAAATGCAACAAATTGTATAATAATAATAATAATAATAATAATAATAATAATGAATGATTTTTGTTTGATGTTTAGAAAAACATTTATGGAACAAAGCAGACAATAAGGTATCTTTGCTAATTTTATATTGACAAACAACTAAACTGTCAAAATTATTTTGCAGGGAATAATCTTACTGACATTATAATAAAGCAAATATGAAAATAGTTGGAATCTCATTTACCTGTGATTATGACAAAGGTTCCATTCCCGAAGGTGACCTCATGAAGAAACACAGCAGCACAATAATACACTGCAGAATCTGACGGCTCCACGTTAGAAATAGTGAGGTTAAAACTCCCCTCTGCATTCAGTAAGGAGTAACGTTTTATGCTTTTATATTCCTTGTAAAATTCACCAGGTACGTAGAGAAGTGCTTTCGCCATGGGCTGGGGCTTCCGACCAACAGCTTGCTTAAACAAAGTAACAAAAGTTGTTTCTCCTTGACAGAAGCATGTCAGGGTCACACTGTCTCCAAGCTGAACCCTCATCAGGTGACTGGGCTGAACAACATCTGTAGTCAGTGCAGTGTCTGCAAAAACAGAAAAACAAAAAAAATCATAATCAAATAAGACATATAATAGTAATCTAAATAACTATTAACTATGATGCAGATTAAATGGCCAAATTCCACTGATCACATCATACAGATAAATGAAAATATTAAAATCCCAAAATAATTTATATTATAGGGCCTTACTAATGAAAATGAGAAGACCAAAGAGTCTGAACATTTTTGTGCTTCCACTGTTTAGAATAAACTGCTCTGCTGCTAAGTGAGAGATCATGGTCGTGGTCGGGATGAAAGGGCAGGAAACAGAGAGGAAACAGAGAGACACACATCAGGCTGATCTGATTGGCTGTTCACATGGGAACTTAAGTAACAGTGAAAAAGCATTTTAATGTGCACTTACATGACGTTTATTAATTTACTCCTTAACATCCAGTTAAAATGAGAACAATTAGATAAACAGGAGCAGATACTGAGCATATAAAGTTCTTTGTACAGAGTGCTGAGATACTGTGGGAGAGCATTTGCTAATCATCTCTCTCAGACAAGCTCAGCACAGTATGAGTCTGTTATCTATCTGATATTAGACAGTCTCTCATACAGTAATAATAATTGATACTTTATTGGTCCCTGTGGAGAAATTGTCTTAACTTCTCTCTCAACTTGCTCTCTTTTTTTTAGAGTAAACAGAGTAAGTTGTCTGCGAAGGGCAGCCACCCATAGTGATGCCCAGTGAGCTGGGGGTTAAGGGCCTCGCTCAAGGACGCAGAGATGTGCTGTGGCTGGGTTTGAACCAGCGACCATCTTATTACAAGCACACAGGCATTAGATCTTCTAATCACACTTAAAAGGCAGATTAAATGTTCTTTCCACCATGCAAACAGAATGTAAATTGTAGCTTTACTGCTTAGATTTACATTCACACATTTGCATTTAAAACAAGCATTTTAAGTGATGTACATGAGAGTAAATGGTGAATCAGTTTATTTGCCACTCTACACATTACATTGGCGCCCATTATAAGTAACTGTACAGTGACATTGCAGTTCCTCAGTTGCTTTGATGCATTTCTGGAATCACCCTTAACATCTGCAAAACTGTAAGTGCATTTCCCAAAACAATTCGTGCAAACAGCACCACACAGATGGACTGTCTACAAAAAAAGTCATAGAGGCCACCAGCAGCCCGAATACCACACCGTAAGGCCGTATGTTAGGATGCTCTCTATGGCAGAGCGGTAGGAGGCCACCAGCAGCCCGCATACCAGACCGTAAGGCAGCATGTTAGGATGCTCTCTATGGCAGAGCAGTTGAAGGTCCCGATCAAGAAATCCGACAAGTTTCCCCAATAAGCCAGTAACCCCGCTTCATAGAACAGGCCACAGGACTGGTTTTGGTGAGATAGTCCGAGTAGTAGGTAGAAATCAGGATGGAGACTGAGTGTGGGTCTAACAGGTGAGCAGATGTAGGACAGAATGTAGAGCCCTCTGGTGGAGTGCCTGTGCATGACTGAATGTATGGTTTGGGTCTGATGGTCTGAATAGTTGGTAGAAATAGGCACCTTCCTACCTGATGTGGTAGGTCTAGATAAGGGGTCACCAACATGGTGCCCCAAGGATGCCCCCAATGACCACATGAGTTGCCCGTGGACCTGTTCTATAAAATAGCACAACTCACCAGCGAACATCATCTAAAATTTTATTTTGTCCTGTTTCTAATCTATCACATTTGCATTTATATAGATTTGAAATTGAATATAAAAAAGCATTTAAAACATGTTTATCATGCATGAAGTTTAGACATGTTTAGGAGGGCGTTTAAAACTGATATCAAACTTCGTATGGCTCAGTACCCGTGAAGTAGCTCTCCGTTTTAAAAAGGTTGGTGACCCCTGGTCTAGATCTTGCAAGTTTGTTTGTACTGGCTGTGTGAACATACTGTAGCACTGTTAAGAATATGCAACACAGCCTGAGTTGGGGATCTGCTGTATGCATCAGTAATATAATGCTTTGTCCTTTTCTAGGCTGTTCATTAAGACATAAAGCCTGAAAGTTTTCTGAATGGCATTAATGAAATTGAGCACTGCCCCCACCTGCTGGCCAATTTATTAAAACATTGAAATCGCTGTCTGCACAGGCTGACGTGTCATTTAAGTCTGATAATTTTCTATGAGTCAAACGGCAAGAAAATGACAAGAAGTTAAAAACATGGAGTTAGATGAAGGAGAAAAGATTACAAATTTGAAGATTATGAAATCAGGACATGTCAGCTAAGTCAGCCAAGGTGGGTCTTAAACATATGGACGGAAGTATGAGCGCTAAACTTAAACGGGTTCACTTGTAACCGCTGCCACCAAATTTCGTTAAATTGCTGGGGAGGTCCAGATACATGAGACAGGAATAGAAGGATTATTCTTTATTAATATACAGACGAGGGTTACAACCCTCCCTAGGGCAATAGAAGGGGATACCTGCCACGGGACATTCTAAAACGCTTAATGTGAAAATGCGTAACGCAACTTAATGTATTAAAACAGTCACCACAAATCACCAAATTTCTCGCGAATGTATCTGGCCATAAAGACTTACCTGACAAGAAATCAAAACCGAAATGCTAGGAATATGGACTTTAAGCCTTTTCTTTATGGGCGTCAATGGGGGGGAAAACGCTTGACGTAAGATGAAGTCCATATTCCTAGCATTTCGGTTTTGATTTCTTCCCTGGCATGGGTGACGGGTGCACCACGTTCCCAAAGCCACGTTAGCCTCGAGCGAACTGCCCGGAGAAACCGCTCACACCAGCGCTGCAACCCGATCTCCTCCCCTTTTAAACACACATTTCTATGGCGTTAAATTAGTGCCAAAAGTCGTGCGCATAAAAACAGAAAATCCATGCTCTCTACGCGCTCGCGATTGCACAGCACTCACTCACTCGCTCGCCGTTAAATTAGGGCCAAAAGTCGAACCACGCGCGTGCGTGTGCTCGAGTGCTGAAAACCCATCCCCTCTACGCGCTCGCGTCTGCACAGCACTCGCTCGCTCGAATTTCCCGCTTCGTCTTACCGTATATAAAAGAATGGGCCAATGTACGGTAAATTGCATTGTGAATAAAATTTCTTAATACAACATCACAAAACCAATTTAATAAATTCAAATCCTGGGAAGAACGCTCCTCAGATATTAGTTCTCGGGTTAGTGTTAGCAGACTATAGGCGAAACCACCTTAAGTGCTATCTGTTAATGTTTATTAAATTAGCATTAAAATGGAGAGGTTTATAATATCTTTTGTCCTTGTAGCTGCTAAATACACTCATTATTAAAGCCATAAAGTTGTCTGCCTACTACATTGGAATCTCCACTGAGTAAGTGTTTTTGATGGATTTTATTTAACTTTATTATACTCTGGTCCTTAGATCTAATGTCATACTTCTTCACTTATATTGTTTGTGAAAAGGTTTACCACGGTCAAACAGAGCAGCCACTACATCATCATACATGAACAAGCACCTCACAAAACAAAAACATTTCATTTTCATAATTAAAACTTTTGAATGGTAGGCCTAGTGTGTGGATCAGAGACAAGATCTTGACACCTCATTAACTATAATTTGTTCTGTGAACAGCTCAGATACCACCTTCTCGAAAGTCTTCTGCATAAAATAGAAATAGGATTCAGCGCGACTCCACTAAATTTGGATTACCTGGAGTTCCTTTGTCATCAGGAGCTGTATCTTCTGCAGGCCCTGTCTAATCACATTGAAGTACCTCCTGCTATCACCCTGGCTTTGCAAGAGCTCTTTGACCTTGTGAGGGCACATCTGGAACGTCCAGCCCCATGTGTCACACAGGAAGTCGCTGCCACCAATAGACGACCCAAGATTTTGATTGAAGAACAATGTTTGAAAGAAATGCTCCATACTCAACTTCCTGTGCCTTGCATAGCCACACTGATGGGTGTTTCAAGAAGAACAATCTTAAGAAGAATAAAAGAGTATGAGCTCTGTGTTAGGGAACTTGACAATTTGGTTTCTTCTGTCAAGAATGATCTACCAAATGCAGGCTACAGGATAGTCAATGCAGGCTGCAGTCAATGGGCTACAGGGTTCGGTGGAGAAGAGTTGCAGCCTCCATGCATAGGGTTGATTCCATGCGCATCATATAAAGGTTGTCAAGTCTTGGCTGTGTTGTACGCAGAATGTACCAGGGCCTTTGTCTCTAGTACACGTGGACACAAACCACAAGTTGATCCGGTTTGTATTACCAGCAAATTTATTTGGAGTAAACCCTGGGTGGATTGGTGTGAGGTGGTGGTGGGGCTTTGGAGAAGATTTCCTGCCGATCAACACTAGCAACTTATATCTATCTGTCATGGAGGTCTCGGGACTCACAGATATTCAGAGACATGTGGATAGTTTACCAGTGGTTTTCAGCAGGAAATAGTTATTACTACAAATTGTCACCCCCCCCCCCCGCCCCCCACAGAAACTGGATCTGGCTATAGTGGGAAAATCTTTTTTTTTTTTTTATTTGTGAGAACTTGAAAGCAAAACAAAACTTGGAAAAAATATATGCTCATTCACCAATTTTCTAATCTGGGGTCTAAAGTGGTCAGGCTTGCAAGTGTATTTGGTTATTTGTCTATCCTAGCCTGTTGCAGTGTATATTTCCTGTATATTTTGCATGTAAAAAATGTTGTTTGTTATGTCAGTGCTTAATATTATCATGTAGTCTTCATGAACTTTCTTCATCTTGGCCAGGGACTGCATTTGAAAAGTAGCCACTTGACTAAAATTGGCACATTTTCAGAAATGCCAGCAACAATACTGATAATGAACACCCCTCTAACTGACTCTCAGTTGGTTTAGAAAAAAGACTTTTAAGAGAAAAGAAAGCCTTCCTTTGGTTTTGCATTTTTCTCTTTTTTGTTGGCTGTGCACAATATATTAGAAGAATACCTTACAATTATATTAGTTAAGAAATAACAGATTGCGTATATACAATATTAAGGTGATAACAACAACCCTCACTGTCTCTAGGTGCTGCTTCAGACAGGGCATTCTGCAGCAGGGACACCACCCGTCGTGCAGCATCCAGCAAATCTCCCTATCACAACAGCCCACATAACAGAATAACATTAGTGTATGATTCAGTAGGGCTAGTCCAGGTCTGGAAAGTAGTTGGGCCAGATTTTTAAACCAAGAAATTTAGCTGGGCCAGACATTTTCAGCGGCCCAGTAAGCAACAGGTAATGGCATTTTAAACAAACACAAATCAAGGTTATTTTAAAAAACTACAACTGAACAGAATCTGAGAGCAATATTTTTTTTCACTTCTGAAATGAGAAAAATATTTTGGTCGTATCTGACCTAGACGCATCCCAAAGAAAAAAAATGCCTATTAGATGGTAAACAGACATAAAGAAAAAGGGAAAAATCGTCTATAATCATCATCCGCTTATACTGTGGTGATCCATTTCACCCACACAGGCATGATCACCATTAGCGGTTTTCACATTATTGTCGAGGTGACTATTCACTTTACCTCTGCTTTCTCCGACATCTTCCTGATTCTGCCGCCAACAAGGGGCTCATAGGGTGGAGACTGAGGGTGTTAAACAGACCAATCTTTTGTCACTGAATGCAACAAATAATGTATTTATCTGTCAAAAGTCCAGCACCAGGAAAAGCAACAGAGTGACAGTAGAAACTGTAATAATAATGGAAGTGCGCCGCCCTACAGGGAAGGAGGAGTGATGGGAGTCCCGGTGGTGGCTAAGCGCGCGTGGGGAGAGGCGTCGTACTGTGAGGCTTCATGAACTTCCGATGGGGCAGTGCTGTCATACAGCGGGGAGCCTGAGAGGGGCACTGTGGCCGGGTGCGAGAGCCCTGGGTAATGAGTTGTAGAGCTGCGCAGTGTCACGATCGGGTACAAGCAGGCAGGCGATCGTGCGGGCAAGGCGTGCAAGGAGCAAGCGGACAGGCAAAAACGGGAGTTTAATTAGGAAGCGCGGACGGGGAAACATCTCACGCATACAAACATCAATGACAGACACTGGACTCAGGTAAGACACGGACTGAAATACACAGGACTGAGCAAATTAACTAGATACAGCTGGGTACAAATCGGGAGAAAACACGTGGGTAATCAGGGGGCGTGGCACACAGGAGGAGCGGACGAGCCGGGCATGACACGCAGGAACTGAGAGCCCAAGCTGTTGGACATTCCACTGGACTAGGAGACTGGGGTGAGTGAGGAGGAGCTCATTGACCACAAACTGGGATACTGGCTGTGTGTGAGCAATGGGGTGGAGATTAAGGAAAGACGTTAAATCAGCATGCAGTGTTGCCTGGAAACAACAACAAATATACTAGTGTCACTGTACTAAAACAATATCAAAATAATGCCTATTTTTTATTCATTTTACTTGTAGAGTGCAAAGTACAAAGGAAAACAAAGAGTAACTATGGCGAAATAAATCAAAGCATGTCCCAGAATGATGGGCCTGAATGGATCAGGACAGAAGAAGGCGAAAGTCCTGTTAACGAGGTGAGACGATGCAGACACAGGCCAGGATGTGGGTATAGGCGAGAACAAGAGGGAAGACGGGGGCCCGAGACTCAGCATGGGGACAGGTGGGGGAGGGGAGGCACGGGCTCACCTGGAGCTGCTCCCGGAGGTGCCGCTATGACTCATGGGTAACATGCCGGAATGGGACGGCACCTGTAGGCTGGACCAGTTGTCATGGGAGGGCAACATGGACAGACAGGTAGACGAGCTGTCTGAATAAGCAGCTGCAAGTATAAAACAATAAATGAAGCAGGTATGTGGTGGGCAGTGTTACAGCGTCCTTAATATGGTCAATACAGAAAAGGCATGTTATCATGTTATGTATATACTGCCTCCAGTTACTTAATGCCTAACTTTAATACATTGATTGATTTGTTCACTGCTGCAGCCTGTGTCAACTTTCCTTTCAGACAGATGTAAAGTCCATTCTGTTTTTGTTCTGTGTAGTTTTTTTTGAACAGCATATGGCTGAATTCTGTTAAACCTCAGACTGAAGAAAATTGTGTTAATTGAAAAGCAAATATCAAAAACTCAGTCTGCAGGAATGTTTTTCTAAATATTTCTGTGGACTTTTGGAAATTTCACGAAATTCCATTGCTCCATTACATAAACACTGAGTGAGATTTCATTCCCATTACTGCAACGTATGAAGAGGATTATGACTTATTACTTTAGGTTATCGGACTGAGTGAGTTTTCGAAATTTGCTCTTCGATAACTGAAGCAGTGCTGTGAATGCAGAGGTTATATGCGTCGCATATCAACAGAACTGTATGTTTATGTCTTGTCTTAATTATTTTGATTAAATGTCTAACTATTCCCAATATGTGTGAACATACTTGGCCAAATAAAGCTGATTCTGATTCAGTCAGAGGGTAATCGTCGGTGTGCTGTACTATCGTGGTGACCCACACAGAGAGCTTAGGACCATGATTTCAGTGTGTGCTTGTGTGAGGGGACAGGCAGGGCGGCGGCTCACTGGGTGATGCACTCCTGTGGGTATAGGGGCTGGGATAGGGGGCGGAGCAGTTACTCCTCAAGGAGGAGTAACAGTCACAGCCGTGGGGGGAGGAGAGGGAGAGGGTGCTCCCAAACTGGGGGTGTGGGTTTGATGAAGAGCAGAGAGACCCTGAGCCTGGGATGAACCAGCTGCCTACTGAAACGAAAGCGGATAAAGACAGAAACTAGAACCTCAAACTAAACAACACAAACAACAATATCAAGTTATATTCAATCATTAAACCGTTATATATTTAATCTAAACAATAGTAATAAATATCGTTCCGATTCAAAATATCATTTACGGGTGAATCTTATGACTTGCATTGGGAAACAGGAAACGGGCCAAGCTGCAGGGCCAGTTCAAAGGCATAGTGCGAGGCGCCCAGAAAGGGGGCGAGGTCTGGGCGGAGTCAGCTAAAGAAGAAAAAGGCCTGACCTTTTTCTGGATGCTGTGGACTGTGTTTGTGTGTGAGCTGCAGCTGCATGTTCCTTACATTTTTTTTATTAACACCAGCACCGTGAGGTTTGGCCTGGACTGGGTCCTGTCCTGCACGGTTGAAGACATGTTGACTGATGGTCAGCCCGTGTTCTGTTGGATCCCACAGAAAGGAAATGGGAATCCCGTTTGGATCGGATGCTGACAGTTGAAAAAAAACTCATGTCTGTGTGTTATGAAAGAATATCAATAAATGTTTCCGAAAGGGGATGACTCATTTGGTAATTATTTACGGCTTATGTTATGGCTGAGAAATTTACAGTCTTTACTAAAGTCTGACTTCTTTCGAGTCACCTTTAATATAGATTGGACACTCTCTATGCTATGTACAATACTTATATAGATGGTACATGTTTACTTGCTTGCACAGATGGTTGATTAGGTAATTAGTGTAAGTGTGTGTGTGTGTGTGTGTGTGTCCAATCGCATGTATGTCCAAGGTCCATAGTAAGTAATATACACTGATCAAGAGATGCCTGAAAGTGGATGAAAGAGGACATTAGTGGGTGTATCACTTAGTGTAACGGGTGCAGGAAAATGAGCAGGACTGCAAGCCATATAATGACCCACTGTCCTTATCTAGCTCTTAATACAGTATGCATACAGTGATGTATCTACAATGGACAGCTACTATAAGCAGATAGCACAGTACAGGTGCTTAATCTGTATGCTATTTCCATCCATCCATTGTCCAAACCGCTTATCCTACTGGGTCACAGGGGGTCCGGAGTCTATCCCGGAATCAATGGGCACGAGGCAGGGAAGAACCCAGGATGGGGGGCCAGCCCATCACAGCTCACACTCACACACCATTCACTCACACATGCACACCTACGGGCAATTTAGCTACTCCAATTAGCCTCAGCATGTTTTTGGACTGTGGGGGGAAACCGGAGGAAACTAGCAGCTTTGTGTGGTAATTGTTTGTATTAAAAATACATTGGATCAAGTCAAATTATTTTTATGAAGAATTAACATCTAAAAGCTGCTAGTAGACCGTGGGAAAATAATTTTTCTATTTTCTTGCTGCCATCTCGTGGCCAAAAGTAGGTATTGCAATTTCCATCATATGTAAGAGGGCCTGCCCATCAGAGTAATGTACATCCTGTGACATGTATTGACTATCAAGACAAACTGAAACACGGTGTATTAGGCTGTCAATGAGTACTGGACTAGGGTGAAAAACTGCCTGATAATCTACCTATTAACTAGAAGAGTACAAACTGGAGACGGATCCCCTAATACAGAGGGATTAACGTCTGTGCCACATCCAGAACCATTCAGTGTAGGAGTCTGGTGGTTCTACTGGATACTGACAAGTACCCAGCCCCTTTGTTCCCTCTGATAATCATCAGTCCTCCTCTGAATGCCTTCACCACTCTATTCCTGAATAGGTACACATTTAAATATGCTAGCAAGATCAAGGTATTGGGATAACTGTTAGGTTCGCTGTTAAGAGAGTTGCAGTGAAAACCATCATACACAGTGGCCCTTTCTGGATAAGATTACCTCCCTCTGATCTAACAGGTCAAGATCAAAGCAAGGTGCATTGCAATGTCTGACACCCAGCACACTACAGCATATAAAATACAGGTATCCATCGCCTTCCGCATTTGGAACCAGGACCACTTGTTGCAAGTCAATTTGGGCGTATCTCAAGTTATACGAGAGAGGCAAGACATTAAGGACAGTATACACAGTACTGAAATAATAATGTACATATTAAACCACAGCACTTAATAAACAGATACTGCACTTACATTTCACAAAAAAAAAATAAAGCACAGATTGCACTAAGAAATCAAAAGATGCATGTGCTAGCAAACAGTGGGAGCTGAGGAAGAAGCAGTGGTGAAATACTTTATTGTACAGTACAGTAAGTTTCTTTTTATAGAATGAAATAGCATACAGGGGGCGGCATGGTGGTGCAGTGGTTAGCACTGTTGCCTCACACCTCTGGGACCCGGGTTCGAGTCTCTGCCTGGGTCACATGGGTGTGGAGTTTGCATGTTCTCCCCATGTCGTCGTGGGGTTTCCTCCCGCAGTCCAAGAATATGCTGAGAATATGCTGAGGCTAACTGGAGTTACTAAATTGCCCGTAGGTATGCATGTATGAGTGAATAGTGTGTGAGTGTGCCCTGTGATGGGCTGGCTCCCCATCCTGGGTTGTTCCCTGCCTCGTGCCCATTGCTTCCGGGATAGGCTCCAGACCCCCCACGACCCAGTAGGATAAGCGGTTTGGACAATGGATGGATGGATGGAAATAGCATACAGATCTTATAAGCACCTGTACTGTGCTATCTGCTCATAGTAGCTGTCCATTGTAGATACATCACTGTATGCATACTGTATTAAGAGCTAGACAAGGGTCATTATATGGCTTGCAGTCCTGCTCATTTTCCTGCACGCGTTACACTAAGTGATACACCCACTAATGTCCTCTTTTATCCACTTTCGGGCATCTCTTGATCAGTGTATATTATTTACTATGGACCTTGGACATACATGCGATTGAACGCACACACACACTTACACTAATTACCTAATCATCCATCTGTGCAAGCAGGTAAACATTTACCATCTATGTAAGTATTGCACATTGCATAGAGTGTCCAATCTATATTAAAGGTGACTCAAAAGAAGTCAGACTTCAGTAAAGACTGTAAATTGGCAGCCATAACATAAGCCGTAAATAATTACCAAATGAGTCATCCCCTTTCGGAAACATTTATTGATATTCTTTCATAACACACAGACATGAGTTTTTTTTCAACTGTCAGCATCCTTCTCGATTGTCAGAAGCTCTGCGCTAGAGGGAGGTTTACTGGTCTTATACTCTTCTGGCACCTTGTGTGATTCCTGACTTGGGACATCAGTTTGGCTCCTTCTGTATGTGGTTTACATTGTATTTGTTCTTTAAAGTTGCCCCTTCAGAATTAGACAGTGTAACCAGCTTGCCACATATTGCCTGGATGACATAAGGTCCGGTAAAATCCGGTTCCGTTCTTCCTCCTTTCCGTCCCCGCTTCCTCATGTTGAACAGAAGCGCCTCATCTCCAACATGATAAACTGTGTTTTGGTACCTCTTTTGTATTCGTTTACCACATGCCTGCTTCTGTTTTTCCTGTGACTAGGAGATGTTTTCAGCTGTTGTTGCTTATTGTCTCAACTACTTTATTTTTTTCATCAAAAAACGTGCCGTAGCTTTTCTCATCGGGAAGAATAATTGTGGAAAGCTGAAGTGGAAAAACATTCATAGCAAATTATTATTATTCACAGATCATTATAAAGAGTCATTTTCTAAAAGCATTAAGAACAATGTAATTTGCTGTTTCAAGATATGTTTTTAAATAACTACTTGTCAGTCATAAGAAACTCTTCAACACACATGATCCGATCTTGCCACAAATCATTTTTAATCTCACTTTTGTTGCCAGCAGTTCAGACATTAATGGCTGTGTGTTGAGTTATTTTGAGGGGACATCAAATTTACACCATTATACAAGCTGTACACTGATTACTTTACATTCTATCAGAGTTTCATATCTTTAACGTTGTCCCTTGAAAAGATATAATAAAATATTTACAAAAATGTGTGGGGTGTACTCACTTTTGTGAGATACTGTATATTAAGGGATTGATTGTCAATAATATCAGTAATTCCTGATGTAATGTTAAAAGAATAGAGCCTGTCTCACACAGTTCTAAAACAACCTCAAAAACAGACTTACCATTTTATGTCATCATTCGTTTTCTCATCCAGGCCATTGGTTTGGGGATGATATGCAGCAGTGATCAACGGCAGAACAGGGGCTCTGAACGCAGTATGGATTAAAAAGGAATTAACCATCTCTCTCAATATAAAATTAGGATCATTTATTCTCTACAGAGGCCCCCATAGAATAGTGCATCCATCCCCTCACTCATGTTTAGACAGACGTAAGGCAACAGGCCAATGACATTCAGAACAGCAACAACATCAACAATTGTACAGCTAGTTTTAAAATTTAATAAAAAAGACAAACCAATTAGGTAATATTAATGAAATTATTAAAATGTGCAGATTAATAGTCAGAAATAATTTGCGATTTTAAGAGCGGAAAGGATACATTAAAACTCAATTACATTTATCCCTTAATAATATAAAAAGGTTTTTGAATTTTACATCATGATAAATGCGAACTATATGTGATTACTAATTACTGTTGACTAATTTCCTGTCTGGACGTTTCCCTCCTCATTGTTAAAAGTCATTATATGTCTGGGTGCCAGTCAGTGGAAGCACACAGACATGTTGGCCAGCTGTCATATTCATTCAGCACCAGCCCATCAAGTAGAGAATTCAGCACCACGGACAGTGACCTGTGTTACAATGACATCAGGTCATTGGCTCTAAATATTTTTCTAGAAATAACTAAATGGCTCTATTGTAGAAATTTCCAGCCAGAGTCTTGTGGTGCGTTCGTTTTTCTCTCGGAACTTGGAAATTCCAAATTGGGTGACATCACATCCAACAATCTCCCGTTCAAGCTAGCACAACTCGGAACAAACATGGCTGCCTCCATGAATACGCTGCTGTGTTGTTGCTTTATATTTTAGCAGTTATGGAGTAAGATTATTATTTCAGACAAATAAACAAGAAACAGGAACTAGTCAAACCACATTAAAAGCTTTATAAAGTATTTTAGTACATTCATAGCGATATTCTTTTTTCGAGAGGCAAACAAACTACAAACAAACCAAAAACACTAACAAGTCTGGTAAAAATCTGATATTGCATGTTAGGATACTGTTTACGGTCACAATATGGTATTCTCTAAATCGAACACGTGCAATTACATTAATAATTACTAATAATTATAAATAATAATAATAATAAATGGGCGGTATGGTCGTGCACTGGTTAGCACTGTTGCCTCACACCTCTGGGACCCAGGTTCAAATCTCCGCCTGGGTCACATGTGTGTGGAGTTTGCATGTTCTCCCCATGTCGTCGTGGGGTTTCCTCCGGGTACTCCGGTTCCCCCCCACAGTCCAAAAACATGCTGAGGCTAATTGGACTTGCTAAATTGCCCGTAGGAATGCATGTGAGAGTGCATGGTGTGTGTGAGTGTGCCCTGCGATGGGCTGGCCCCCCATCCTGGGTTGTTCCCAGCCTCGTGCCCATTGCTTCCGGGATAGGCTCCGGACCCCCCGTGACCCAGTAGGATAAGCAGTTTGGAAAATGGATGGATGGGATAATAATAAATTTAACAAAATAAACATTTTTAAGGATTTGTAAAATAGAATTAATGTTGAGTGTGTAAGCCGCCATGTTGAAATTACGTCACAGGGGCAACTCGGACAAGAAGATTCTGTCAGACATTAACGTCATAAAAGAGGCGTTTCTAATGGGAAGTGATGTTTTTCGTGACGTTTTTGTCCGAGTTGGAGTGAAATAATCAAACGCAGCATGTGTTCCTATTTGAAGAGAATATTCTATTTTTATTCTAAGGAACTACAGAAAATCAGCTCTGCATGTGATCTCCCCTTTACTGCTCGAGCAGGGCACACGCACATCAACAAGTGTCAAGGCAGCAAGTGCATGCAAACAACTTCTCAGGACGGTTACAGTATAGGACCTTCAGAAAGAGCCAGACTGCGGCGTCATTCAGAGATTCCATTGTCTAAGGCTTGCACTAAAACATTACAGCATATTTAAACAAAGTAGCATGGCACCTGTGTCAGAATCCCTCCCTGCCTTGTTCTGTTCTCTCTTTGTTGTCCCCATTTAGCCAGCACATGTCACTGGCCATCCTGACTCCTCTTTTGATTGTGGGTTTTAAGGATATCAGTGGGTCTGTGTTTTCATAATTGTCCCCCAGGCCACCATGCTGCTCAGCCCTTGATTCCAACTACAGTTGCAATCAGGTGGTTCTCAATCTACTAGGACTGTATAACAGGATTGGCCACCTGTTCTACCTTTACTCGTTCAGCCGCATTCATGAGTCTGGCCTATAGGTTATTCAAATTTTGTCCTGCCAAATTTACCGGACAGGAGGTGGACACTGCAAATGAATGTGTGAATACTCCAATACCTACATCTTTACAAGTTACCTGAAGTGGTTTGGTAAATGATTGTGAGGTTGGAAGTCCTTCTTGATGTCTGTTTGCAGCTCATCCACCAGCAACTGCACGAGTTGTCGCTCCCAGAGGGAATCCCACTCTCGGTCCGCTGGAGGGTCCATCTCACTGTAGCTGGAGTATGTTTCCATCAGTCACTTGGCGTGGGGCTCACAGAATTTACCAGGCTCCTGTTTAATCTGACGCACCTTAGTCCAGTCCATGCATCTGGGGAACTTCTCTGAAAATCTCTGGCAGATTCTTTGCAGCTATACTTGATATTGGGTACTTGCCGCAACTAAGTAATGGGTTGTTGAATCAAAGTCCCGTTCCATGTCAAAAATAACCCCATTTTAGGGTTTTGTTAAACAACTGGTCTAATTTGGATGCAGAGGTTCTGCACGGAAGGCCCAGTCTCTGAAGGGCTGTGGCATAGCGAGGCCTGTTCTGCCTGGAATCCGGCAGGTCACTGGCAACATCCCCCAACTCCTTCATCTATAAGGTCGGGAAACCAGAACGTTTACTCCCCCTTATGGATAAGGACATACCAACGTTGGGGCAACTCCTGCTGCCTGAGTCTTCAACCAAGTCCAAAACAAAAGTATACAATGTTAGGAAGGGTAATTCAATGGTATGAGACTGAAACTAGAAACTGTAAATCGGATGGAGTTAAATAGCAATACTGTGGAAGAGGCATGGGAATTTTTTAAAAGCACATTGTTGCAAGTGCAAAAGAACTTCATACCCGTTTCCAGAAAAACTAAATCTAGGAAACTGCAACCAAGCTGGTGTCATGACCTGCTTGTACGATCCTCGTGTGTGCCACGCCCCCTCATTAACCATGTGTGCTGCCCCGATTGTAACCAGCTGTTTTCTGTCAGTTTGAGTAGTCCTGTGTATTTAGTCCACATTCAAGTCTGTTTCCCCAGTCCTGTCATTGAAATCTCTCGCTGTTGGTACCTGTTTTCATCAATAAACCCTCATTCCCGACTCTCCGTTTCCCGGATCCTTGATTCCTCGCTTCCTGCCTGTTCGTCCAGCACGCGATGTCACAGGTGGTTTACTACGAAAATTAAGAATAAAGTCAGGAGCAAAAGGGCTTTCTTCCACAAATGGAAATTAACTAATGATTTCAAAATAAAGCAGGAGTATCTAAGTCTACAGGTTTAGTTAATAACAGTTATAAGGATGACGTTAAAAGTTTCTTCCAATATTTTAACTCCGAAAGAGCTCTAAAAGCTGAAAATCACTCATTTGCAGGATAGTAAGGGCCTTATAATTGAAAATGAAATTGATATAAATGAGTTTAATGATTATTTTACAATGGCTGTTCACAGTAGAATAGCTTACCACCATTTAGTACAAATACAACGATGTCTATGACCAATATATGTATAACTGAGGCTGATGTGGTACAAAGCCTAGCTAAGCTCAAAATAAATAAATCGCAAGGCCCTGATGGCATCTTATCTATAGTTTTAAAAGAGATGAGGGGTATTATTAGCCAACCTTTAACTTTACTATTCCAGAAATCATTATCTGCTGGTGTGGTATCTTCTGATTGATGTTAGATCATGTCTCATGTCCAGAGAGGCTACAACAGGATCTGGATTTAATTAGCGACTGGGCTCATACGTGGCAGATGAAATTTAACATAGATAAATATAAGGTAATCCATGCAGGGAGCAGAAATATAGTAAATATAGTAAAGTACAGATATTTTATGGGTTCCACTGAAATAAAGGTAGCTGATTACGAGAAAGATCTCGGTGTGTATGTTGATACTTCCATGTCCCACTCTTGCCAGTGTGGGGAAGCATTAAAAAAAGGCAAAAGGATGTTGGATTAAACTCCACACACCTAGAGATGTAAGTCAAGAGAAGTGATGCTACGATTATATAATTCCTTGGTAAGATCCCACCTAGAATACTGTGTGCAGGTTTGGTCACCATACCTTCAGAAGGACATTGCTGCCTTGGAAAAGGTGCAACGTAGGATGACTAGAATGATTCCTGCACTTAGAGGAATGTCTTATGAGGAGAGGTTCGCTGAGCTGAATCTGTTTAGCCTCAAGCAAAGGAGACTATGGGGGGACATGATCCAGGTATATAAGATTCTAACAGGTCGGGATGCTGTTCAGCCAAATGACCATTTCAATATTAATTTAAAATACTAGAACTCGTGGCCATAGTGGAAATTAGCTGGAGAACATTTAAAAATGAATCTGAGGAAGCACTTCAATTCAATTCAATTTTATTTATATAGCACTTTTAACGACATGCATTGTCACAAAGCACTTTACATTTAACCGGCCAGAACCCCACCAAGCAAGCCTGAGGCGACAGTGGCAAGGAAACTCCCTCTAGCAGGAAGAAACCTTGAGTGGAACCTAGACTCAGAAGGGGACCCCATCCTCCTCTGGGCGACCAAGGAGCATGAAACTGCATTTACATTGACATTCATTAGAGTTCATATAGTTATAAAGTCCCAGTTGGTTTCATGTAGTTATATCCAGGAGTCCAGGTGCGGGTTCACACGGTGTAGTCGGCTCGGTATCAGCTCGAAAAAGAGAAGATGGAGAAGAGTTATTGCCCTACACCTAACCGGCAGGACTAAAGCAACTATGACAGCCTGCCTAAAAGAGTGACCTGGAAGGAAGCACAGGCATGAGGGTTTACAGAGGTTTTGGCGTCAAGCCACCTCCCATCCACAGCTTAAGTGATCGGCGAGAGTGGCAGGACGACAGCACCAATCCCCCCTTTCCCCTTCAATCTCAAATAACTATGAACCTCCAGATTTCCCATTCACCTTAGAAAAGAAGATTTAACTATCCAAAAGACTGGCGAAAGAGGTACATCTTAAGCCTTGACTTAAAAGCAGAGATTGTGTCTGAGTTCCGAACACTAATAGGAAGTTTATTCCATAGCTGTGGTGCTTTATGAGCAAATGCTCTTCCCCCAAAGGTAATGTTCTTTATTCTGGGTACGGATAGAATACCTCCATCTCGTCATCTAAGTGTATGATTCGGAACGCAAATGAGGTCACTCACATACTGCGGTGCAAGACCATTTACAGCTTTATAGGTTAAGAGCAGTGTTTTGTAGTCAACACGAAATCTAACTGGCAGCCAGTGCAGTGAAGATAAAATTGGGGTAATATGATTATATGTTTTAGTTTAACTATTGCTAGTAGCGGTTCAATCAATGCTGGGAGCATCGCTGAATAATTTTGATGGAACAGGGTCTAGCATACAAGTAGATGAATTTGAAGATAAAATTAAGTACATCAGTTCTGACTGGTTAACCAATATTCAATATTCAAAATGTTCTGTTTAATTGAGCATATTTTTGGTCAAAAAGTTTCATAAAGTCGTCACTGGAAAATAACCAGTGGTCTGGTTATTAGTCAGCTTGGACACCATAGTAAATAGGAATCTAGGATTATTTTTGTTTATTTCAATTAGTTCTGATAGATACTAGATGATTTGGCGGCACTAAGAGCCTTTTTGTAGCTACCCATAGCCTCTTTCCATGCTAGTTCGAACACCACTAGTTTAGTATGATGCCACTTACATTCTGTAAGGACATAAAACTTATAGGTCCTGCAGGCCCCAACTCTGATCAGCCTGCATCAGTCTATTTCAGAGCTCCGCTGGCCCAGGCAAGACTGGACTCAACTCGTCAAACCACCCCTTTTAAGGAAGGCAAAGGCCTGCCGGCTCCTGAGAGACTGGATAGGAATAACTGGAGCAGCACAGAAAAAGCAAGACCTTTCACCCCCGGAGTGACCAGAGTTCCACAATCAATCCACAGCAACAACAGCTGTCAGCCTCCAGACACAGACACCTTTTCCACTATAAACAGGATAACTCAGCACACATAGATGTTAGGGACAAATACACGCATGTTTGGTCTCGTTTGAATAGGCATGAGACGAGGAGTATTATACTCTCAGATTTAAGGCAGTATAGCTTTTCCTAAGAGAAATACAGAAACTTCGGCTCAACCCACCAAACTGAGAGAGATTCTCTCATGGTAGAACAAGGGAATTACAACCACCCCCTAAAGTGATCTGATTGGCTGGGGACTTGAGAACCAAGGTCAGCAATGCCCCTAAAATTAACCATTGACCGAAATTAGTCAGTCTTCAGAAACATGCCATCACCTGGTCTGGATACTTAAGGAAGGGCTTCAGAAGTAGTCGGGGAGTCACTCTGTAATCAGAGCTCCCGCAGAGAACTGGGTGAAAGTCTATCTGTAGTCAGATACTTTCCACAGAACTTTGTTCACTCTCAGCTGAGGAATGTGATTGTTTAATATTGTATTTGTCCAAATGTATTTACAAGTATGTGTCCACATGTCAATAATTGTATATTGTAGTATTTTTAATAAATGTTGTTTCGATTACTTTATGACTGTCTGATTTGCTAACTTCTTCATAAACTTTCCAGATTGGACTTCTATCCTTATTAGGACTATGGTGGTAAATACTATCTTGCAGCCTCTGGGTTAAATCCCATTTATTTATCCGGGTCCCAAACTTGACTGCCCAAGTTAAGTTAGGTGGATACCAAAACTACACCTCTGGAGTTCGCACACGCTGATGACAGGTACCGGTCTACCCTCTGAGGGGCGTACACACTATGTTCCTAGGCACCGGGCATAGTCCCTGAGACGCTCACATGGTAAGACAATGGGTGGCATCGGCGGAGGCCCAAAGTAAACCTCGTACAACCTTTTTTATTTTTAACTGAGCAATTTTCTCTAGTGGAATTAAGCATAGATGCTAAATAATCCGTAATGCTATCAAGTTCAGCAGAATTCGACATTAGTTTGGTTGAAAACGATAGCTCAGGGAGGTTATCGATAAAGTTACTTGCTGTATTTGACGTGATTGTACGTTTGGCATATAGAAGCGAGTCGGGGGGCTAATATTTTGAGCAAGGGAAATATTGAACGCAATAAGATGATGGTCAGAGATAATACTGGACTGAGGCAGTAGAGTTGAATACATGATATGAAGACAACTGGATCACAACTGGATCACGGGGGAATCATAAGCAGGGAAGAACACACAGGCAAACAGCAGCAGCAACATTAAAGGCAGGACTGAGAAGCACATTTATACAAGGCTAAGCAGGGAGCAAACTAGAGGCACCTGAAATGAGTAACACAAGGGCAGGAAGGAGAGGTAAAACAAACGCGGAACAGGCATGGCACGTTATACCACACTAGGGAGGAAACGGGAGGTTCAGGAGGGCAGGGTGTGGCAGGGATCCGTTTCAAAATTTAATTTTGGCTTGTACAAACCTTGGTAAAAGCTGCAAAAGATCGATCAACCACTTTCTGAGCTATTGTCTTAACAAACAAAGCATCTGTTGGGGTGGCGGTGTCTGGGGAATACCATGTGTAATACACCTTGTGAAGATTTATATGTAAAACAAAATATTTTTTGATTCTATCACACATATAGAAATTATCCATCCATCCATTTTCCAAACCGCTTATCCTATTGGGTCGCGGGGGGTCCGGAGCCTATCCCAGAATCAATGGGCACGAGGCAGGGAACAACCCAGGATGGGGGGCCAGCCCATCGCAGGGCACACTCACACACCATCCACTCACACACACACACCTACGGGCAATTCAGCAACTCCAATTAGCCCCAGCATGTTTTTGGACTGTGGGGGGAAACCGGAGTACCCAGAGGAAACCCCACAACGACATGGGGAGAACATGCAAACTCCACAGACATGTGACCCAGGCGGAGACACGAACCCGGGTCCCAGAGGTGTGAGGCGACAGTGCTAACCACTGCACCACCATGCCGCCCCTTATAGAAATTATTCTAGGTTTAAATAGTAATTTAGCTGAGTAACTAGGCTGAAATTCTAGATAGTTGCAATTTTAAGAATTATTACTATTATTCACAGCTTTTAAGCATGCAGTTGGATGACGGATGGATGGATATTCAGCCACCAGAAATGCCAATTGTTGTTAAGAGGATCAAAGTCTGCAAAGTAGTATGCAGGGTTTAAGGCCAGAACACAGCATACTCTCCGACAGAAAGCATAAAGTTCACTGGGGGAATTTCTGTGGCCACTGCCTGAACAGCATGTGTGGAGAATGTTTATGAGGGTCGAGCCATGCAGAGCTGCTGGCCCTGGCATGTAATGATGAATCACAAATCAGTTAAAAATCGGTGCAAATGCATGAAGATTTAAACCGGCTGATGTGGAAAATGAATCACTATTGTAGGAGTACTTCACAGTACTTTAACAGAAAAACTGGTGTAATATTACATTTGATTTCACAATGTGAGTTTGACGTCAGATGTCACTGCGTATCACGTCGACATCGTACGTCAGTTTTTGGTTTTGAGCGAACGCGAGATGATGAATGAATTTGAAACTGAGGACGGCACAGTGGTTAGTGCTGGCTTCGGTCCAGGGCCCTTTCTGTGTGGAGTTCGCATGCTCTCCCCGTTTTCGCCGGGGACTCCAGGTTCCTCCCACGGTCCAAAAGCATGCAGGATAGGTTGACTGGTGAGTCTAAATTGGCCCTGTAGTTGTGTGAGTGTGTGCGACCTGCGGTGTGTAGGTGACTGCCTGGGCTTGGTTCCTGTCTGCGCCCCTTGTTCCCGGGATAGGCTCCGGTCTCCCCCGCGATCCCAGTTGGGATTAAGTGGTTTCAGAAAATGGATGGATGGACGCACCGCCCGATCTTCAATTGGCGGTGTGGCAGCATATTAGCTTTCCGGTAATCACAAACGAGGAGGAAACAGCGAGAAAAGCACAGACAAGACATAAACTGCATGCAAACATTGTAATAGACTGATAACATACACAAACAGGTCCACTGGCACCACCGTGAGCTGAGTGAAGATTATTAAAAGGGCAAAGCACGCTAAAAAGCTGCACATGCAAACCTTAGCTTATTTATTTGATTTATTTTTTTTTATTTACTTATTTTGATTTGGGATTTTTTTCAACAGTATTTTATTCAAATTCAGTTGCACTGTTCACAACAGTGTCAACAGTTCAGAAAGATAAATATAAGAATATTTTTGAATATATTTGTCTGCAGCTCATTCTGCAAAAAATGAGAAAATTGAACTCAGAATCGTGAATCGTATCAAATGGTGAGTTGAATGTATCGTTACATCCCTAGTTCTTACAGTAGTACTATGGTATGGTGGAGCCACATGACAGGAAGGCAGTACATTGCGAAGTCTGTTAAGAACATCATTCGCACTGAACTGCCCTCCATTGACCAGCTGTACTTTAACTGCCACAGTAACAAGGTTCAGTCTATAATCCAGGACTCTGACCACCATCCACAAACACTGACTAGCAGATTCATGAACAGCTTCATTCGCCAAACAATTCAAACCTGCAGCTTTTGCATCCCCTGTAATAGTCATTTCCACGGCAGCTGCACTGTACAGCTGTTCCTGCACTTTATCCACCACTGACCACGTATCATCCAGTTTTGTCCTGCTTTGTATCGCACTGTTTCTGCACCATGTTGTCTTGTACTCCCTTGTGTTGTTATGCACCATCTGTGTTGTTCTGAGCAGTGCCATGATGCAATATTACAAAAAGATCTTGAGGAAATGCAGAGTTCTGGAGGAGATTCTCACAGATCATGGCATGTGTTTATACTGAAGAAACTGTACAAATTGCTAGACATAAAACACAGGACTGGCAACTGTGGTACGTTTTAACACCTTGATAAAAAACTTAAAATCCATAGTAAGTAGGACAACCTCATAGAACCTTTACTAGTCATTGTTCAGAAGATTAACACGGATTAAAAACCATTACTATGAAAGCACGCTAATCAGTTAAGTTGATTATGTGGAGAGAGAGAAAAAAAACTGTCTTTGAAAAAGATCAACCATAGAACGAAGCTGCAGCATTGACACCCCCTAGTGGTGATTTGAAGATAGTTCTGTCTGTAGCAGCTAAGCAGTAGATTTGGCGTCAGGTGCCATGACAAACTCAGTGCTGCTCGGTTTGAACGGCAGAAGCACAAAAATAAAGGGGGCATCTACTGCACGCCCCCCACCCTTGAAAATGGTACAAATTATCATGCAACAGTTTTCTTAAGTAAGTCTTTTTGGGCGTCTGCAGAAACCTCCACGATGCGATTGCCCTGATTAAGAAGTGCGCAGCGGATACAATTTGGGATGCATCGTTCATCCGATTTATTAATATATAATTATTAGTATGTCTATATTATTTTAGAAACGTTACTTGACGAATATTTTTCATTGAGATTGATTCCCCGTTTAAAATTTTGGTGACACTTCATATTTTTTAAGAGAGACAGACAATTTGACGCATGCAATTTGCAGAAATATGTTGTGCCGCTATAAAGTACACAGGCAGCATGACAAACATAAGTACTCACTGAAGCCACGACATACGCCCGGCTGGCCCCAGCGGTACCCCTAAGAAGAAGGCTTTTTTCACAACCCACGACCATCACGAGGGCAAAAAAAACTGAATAGCCTAGAATTTAGTTAATTACAAGGCACATATTTATTGGAGCAAGAGCTCTAACATAAAACTACCTTGTAATTATAAAGTATTATGGCTGTGAACAATGTACAAACAGGCACAGAAAGTAAAATACTCCAAAAATGCAAAGAACCTAAATATTTTTGTTTCCACCGATTCACTCTTGATGTGTTAGGAGTCACAGTTCAGTAGCCTATTCTTCAGTATCTGCATTTAAGACCACCAACTGCTCTTTC